>NW_019397594.1:224264-269350 GCF_000591075.1 Eurytemora carolleeae | reverse complement strand
TTGTAAGCTTATTCCTACATCAGTCCGTATATTTTCCAATTCAGGCAATATAGCGGCGACGAGAAATTTTGCTAAATCTCAATTAGTTAACCAGTACCCTACAAGGTTGTGATTGAATGTTTCGCTACTTAGCGATTTCCCTAAAGACCTAATATATATACCGTGTGGTATTTCTCATGACCGGATTGTAAGACTTCCTTCTTTCAACGCTCTCCATAACAAAAGGGTGATAATAAGGTTCCGAACGTTTATTTCTCTGAGTCTTCAATCTAAATAAGTTTAGTAAACCCACAGAAAAAGCTTTGAGTGATAAATCATACGAATACAACAAATAATCCCCTCAGGCATTAAAAAACTGTGGCAAGGAACCAACAAACACATATATAAATATCAATCATAATATAATCAAACGATAAGCATACATTTATATATAATAAATAATACCGCAGTGATCCTAGAATTATAGACACGGTTACACTTGCAAGACAAATAAACATATACTAATACAAAACTGTTCACTCCCACGCGAGAAATCTTGCGCCTGCGTAGTCAGTCTGTAAACAGCTTCTAAAACTAGTTTTTCACAATACGTTCTGTACAGATCCGCAGGGAGAACTCAGAAACTCACAGGGGCATCAACTAGACTTCATACACGGAGCATGGCTCGCGTAACACTAATACGTAAATGGATAAATTTAAATCTCACAGAATTGCTCCTAAAACCAAAGCTAATGGAGCTACGATGTAACAAAGTTGTACCAGTGACTCGTTTTTTTGTGAAAACACAAAAACTAACAGTTTAAAATCGTTCTAACAACTTGAAAAAACAAAAGTTCTTTTTTACTGAACGAATAAATTTTTCAAAAGATTTAAAAAAAACGGTTTTTTTACTGAATGAATGATTCTTACGAAAAAGTATTTCCAAAAACTATCGTTTTTTTGCCTGAATGAAAGTTTTTATTGAACAAACGATTTTACTGAAAGAATGATCAGTGAGATAACGATTGAAATCCAAAGGAAATCAACGATTATTTTGAACAAAATCATTTTATTTCAACGATAAAATAATCTAACAAAATGTGTCGTTCACAAACGATGAATGAACTAAATGAAAAAAAAATCGAAAGTGCCCATTTCTATATTGCCTGCCAATTAAGCGACAAAAATCGGTTACATTCAACAAAAAAATGCTTATTTGGCAGCAGAACCGTTGCAAAATTTAAAAAAAGTAAAATAGTAAAATTGTTTGAATATTAGCGATTTTTTGATTTTGTATTTAGAGTGGGGGATACTATTTACCAAGAATAGTCTGGAGAAAATGGGAACAGGGAACTATGAAGAACCTGAAGCAGGTAAATCACATAAATGGATGGATCTGTCTGATGTACAGGGTGTCCCAAAAAACATGGGAATTCAATATCGTCTTTGTTATGAATTAGCATTGTAATTTCTAATTTTAAAAGCCATAATATTATTATGTCTGCTAGAGTTTATTTTATGAAAAGGGTAAAAGACTGTAAAGATGTGTCATATAATATCTCCGCAGGATGAACAATGAAGACGGACAAGTTTACTCTGTTTGTGTATTGCAATTTTCTTGTTTTACTAAGTACAACCGTATGCAGTCAAAACATAAACAAACAAAATGTGAACATAGCAGACAAAACTTTTAAAGATTACAGCTTTCTCAGTAGGTATACTAAATCAAAGAATTATTTAAAAAGAAGATATTAAATTCGTCACTGAATTCCCATGTTTATTGGGACACCCTGTACTGTCTCGTTTTGCTTAATATAGTCTGTGTATGTACTGTACATCATTTTTTAACTTCTAGCTCATTGAAATGCGCCAAAGTTTTCAGTGCAGTAAGAATTGGTATTTTTGGACATGTCCATTCAATGTTTAGAAAAAAAAAAAAATTGGATTTGGGGGAAATTCCACAAAATTAGGACTGCCCTAACCTAATTTTTTCAAACAGCTAAGTTAACTGTTAACGGTTGGCAAAATCATTTAAAAGTCCTATTTTTTAGAAATCTGTTCTAAGAACTGAACTTCTTTTCACTTGACGGTATTTTACATTCTATATACCGTTCTTAACGATTATAATCTTGATAACAACGTTAACGGAAGATGACAGTTAAAAACACCAAAACACGTTAAAAAAAAATATTTTTTAATTCTTTAGTTTTTGTAAGGTTTATGCAATTTTAAGCAGAAAAAGTAATGAAAGTCACCGTTATTTTAAAACACATTTGCTGGTTATTTTCTTGTCCTTTCTTCATGAACAGTTACGGAACGTACGTTAACCGTTGTCCAGTCTTACACATAAGGTGCCAGTTGCACAACACAGGGTAAAGCTTAAATTTTTAACAAAAACTTCCCAAGAAATGTATCAGGGGGGTTGGGCACGGTGGACTAAGCCCATGGGTACTGGAATAGGGTAAGGTAGTCATACAATTCTAGCTTCTGTACCTAACTACGTCAAAACCCGGTACAGGGCACAAAGTGGACACTGGTCCTAGAACTGTCTTGGGATAAGATCTGTTGTAGGCGAGTATACGCATAATTGTGATTGGCATTTCTTTGCCGGTCTGAGAATTCTCCACCAATAGTCTTAATCAGTGACGTCAGACGTCCCCCCGTACCGCGTATCGACCTTTCATTCGTGCGCGAGTCTCGTTGCGATACCCTATTCCAGTACCCAGACTAAGCCAGTGGGGTCGGTAAAATAGGCCTAGGATTAGGCCGGGTAGTGTAAAGAGTCTGAACGCGCCATGGGAGTTGTCACGGTTAGCCCTCCGACAGGACTATGCCAAGAAAATTGACCCCTGTCGTATGTACAAACTGGGCAGGTCCTGTTCGAATTCAAATTTACTACAGCCCAGAGTGTCGGGTCTATTTGATTAAGTGTATTTAAATTAGGAACTGGATAACCCTGTGCTGGAAGAAGAGAAACGAGAGAAAATGTTAAAAAAATTGGTCGCTTATCTTACTGTATCAAGGTATTTGTAGTGTACAGCTTGTACTAAGGCCGTACCATTTCATCAAACGTATGAACAAAGTCCGTCCTAATGACGTACTTTGAAGACGAAATTTAGGCCGCTAGATGTCTCACGCTAGATTTATCTGATAATATAGGACGCACACAGTCAGAGACGCCATCTGGTCGCGACCATTATAGTATATAGGCCCGATACTGAATGTTTTTGTAGGCGGCGGGGGGTTAAACAATTGTTGATTTTTCAGTTTGAAAACTTAAAACTTTTTTACCTTAAATTCGTGAAGTGTTACAATCTTTTTCATTGTTTAATTTCAATCTTTTTCATTGCTTAATTTCATATCATTGAAATTTCGACATCAGCACAACATTTTAAATGATCAAAAATATCTGGAAACAAATCATTTCTTATTCATAAAATATAATACATATATGTAAAAAAATAGTTTAAGATTTGCAAAATGAAACAGGGCAGATATTGTTAAATAATTAAATAAATGAAATACAGTGATAACCAGAAAACTCTGGAATAGGAAGTTGACTTTAAGACTCAAGTTAATAGTTATCACTGCTGAAAATGGACCGTCAGGATTCAAGTCAAAACACCTGATTTTTCTTCAAAAGATGTTAATATGCAGTCTACTGAATTCTAATCTCAATTTTCAGGAAATACCATCTAGGGAATTTTGAGTATTTCCATTTTCAAAATATTGTTTAAACCAAGTGCATTTGCAGGTCCAAAAACAAATGTATCTTTAGTTTCAAGACTTTATTAAGCTGATTCTGTTTTTTTTTGCGATATTTTTTTAACGGCAGGTTATTTCACAGTCATAAGACATGTTTTAGCAAAAAATCAAAGCCATGAGTGAACTGTATGACTGTTTAAGTACTGCCTATAAAAAGGGTTTGAAGAGGAATCCTTAAATCACATCAAAAAGACTTTTTCAGGCCGCTTCTAGTCAGTCAAGCAGTTGACTTTGGACTTTCGATTTTTTACTACAATATGTCTTTTGACTTTTAAATAAGATTTACAAAATTTTTGCTTTAAACGAAATTTACGTTTGATTTTAGACCTGTAAATTTCTAAAAATTGAGAAGACTGCATATTAACATCATTTGAAGAAAAAAATTTAAAACCTGATGGTCCATTTACAGCAGTGTAAGTTATAATAGTTTTCGATTTCCAACAGGAGAGGAGGGGGGGGGGGCCTGTAGAAACACAAGGGGGGACCCCGGCGCCCTCCCCTCCTCAGTTACGGACCTGATGGTATTGAAAAGGAACAGCCTCTGCATAGCTTGTTCTGTCAAGGCGACATTCATAATTTTCGCTTCTGTTTCATTTCTCAACACTCATGCTTCTTTTAATTTTATACATTTTCAGTGACAAAAATAGGTATTAAAAAACTATCTGCGTATAGACAGGCTCACTGCTGTTCCAGTCGGATCGCTTTACGTGGGAAAACCCGTCAGTCGCGGGGTGCAAGTGAAACTGCATAGGTCTTTAAAATATGTTTTAAAAAATTTAGCAGATTCCTTTTCAGCGTGTTATGTTAATTAAAATCGTCAACAACTTTCAGTTTGATTTTACGTAAAAAGAATTAATTTGATTTTTTTGATAATTCAGAGTCTCCCACAAGCTGTATGGACGGGGGTATATATATAGTTACATAGCTGCTATCCTCAATTCTATTTTACAGGTGAAGCCAGGGTTAATACAAAACCCACGTGTTACTAAAGTAAATTCTATTTTACAGGTGAAGCCAGGGTTAAATACAAATTCCACGTCTAACTAAAGTAAATTTAACGGAAGATTGTAATAGCATATGTTTTCCATCATAACTCCTTGTATTGTGTATTCAGATCATAACTCCTTGTATTGTGTATTGAGATCATAACTCCTTGTAATGTACATGTATTGAGATCATAAATCCTTGTATTGTATATTGAGATCATAACTCATTGTATTATGTATTGAGATCATAACTCATTGTATTGTGTATTGAGATCATAACTCCTTGTATTGTGTATTCAGATCATAACTCCTTTATTGTGTATTGAGATCATATCTCCATGTATTGTGTATTGAGATCATAACTCCTTTATTGTGTATTGAGATTATAGCTCCTTTATTGTGTATTGAGATCACAACTCCTTGTATTGTGTATTGAGATCATAACTCCTTGTATTGTGTATTGAGATCATAACTCCTTGTATTGTGTATTGAGATCATAACTCCTTGTATTGTGTATTGAGATCATAACTCCTGTATTGTGTATTGAGATCATAACTCCATTATTTCGTAATGAGGAGAACAGAAATATTTTGCATTTCTAAATTAAATTAAAAAGACTAATGAATTCAGCAATTTTTAAACAAAATAATATTTTTTTATCATTTCTAGATTTACTTGACCAGCATGTTTCTTAATATCTCGTTTGAAGAGTTCACTGACTTAGCTTTTTCCAGAGACTCTAGGCAAAAACTAACTTTTATCAATAAGATTATTATTTTCACTTTTATTTTTATATTTCAAATTTATTTTTGATATTAGTATTATCTGAACCCTCTAGTAATAAGTTATAAGAAATATATATATACTGGAAGTTATTTATGCGTTTTTATTAGAGTCTGACTCACGTCCTCTATAATATCATAATTATCATTAAAATTATTATTATTATCATTATCATCATACTAGTATTGTTAATTTAATTAACTTTTAAAAATAATTATAATAACTATAAAATATAAATTTATAGCTTTTTAAAATATTAGTTTTCTCTTAGACAAAGTACAAGAATTTTTCCAAAGGAAATATAAATGACTACTTTCCAAATCGTAGATTTTTTTATTGAAACGGACAAAATTAAGTTCTTTCTTATTTCTCAAGGTTTAAACCATTAAAGCCACAATGCTATCGGCAAAGGTCAGTTGAAATGTGCGTCAGCTGTTTTTCACGGATTAAGAAACTTAATCGCATTATATTAAACCTTTTCACAATAAACGGATTAGGCTTTTTTTAAAAGATCTCCCATTAGATGCCAATTTCAATGAACAAGTTAATAATTTTTAATCAAGATTTTAAACAGTAGTATACAAATATTAGATGAGTAAATGCACATTTTACAAATTTGGACCATCAGGTAAATCAACTATATATATGTAGAAATATCAGGTAAATAAATTATATATATCTATGTAGAAATATCAGGTAAATAAACTATATATATATACATGTAGAAATATCAGGTAAATAAACTATATTTACATGTAGAAATATCAGGTAAATAAACTATATATATCTGTGTAGAAATATCAGGTAAATAAACTATATATTTATGTAGAAATATCAGGTAAATAAACTATATATATGTAGAAATATCAGGTAAATAAACTATATATATCTATGTAGAAATATCTGGTAAATAAACTATATATTTATGTAGAAATATCAGGTAAATAAACTTTAAATACATCAGGTAAATAAACTATAAATATTAGGTAAATAATTTTATGTTGATTTACGTTTAGTGGGATTCCAGCGAACGAAAGGTTTCGCAAACTTTTTCTCGATATTTCGCATTTTTTCACGAAAAGAAATGAGGCAAAAACGAAGTGAAATTTCGCGAAAATACTAGATTTTTGTGAAAACCATGAGTTTTATAGCTGCAACAATTAATTGCTCAAAAGAATTTGTGGAATTCTCTTCTCTGATATCTCATATTTGAAGTTTCATTATGTCTTTACTTTAATCAATGTTTGAATTTTGCATTTGTTTTCAAAATTCTGCATTTTTCGCGAATTTTTTTTTGTATTATTGCAAAATGGTTGCGAATAAAAATTTCGCGAAAAATGCAAAATGTTCGCGAAACGACTTTTCTTTTTCGCTGGAAACCCTATTTACGTTATAAAAATGGACTTATTTAAATTCCTGTTTTTTTAAGGTGGCATGGTGAATTTAGACGCGGTTTGTCTTTTACCCCTGAACATTTTAAATGAAAAAATGTATATTTTTCTCTACTTTTGGATGGTAAGATGTTGTTTGCAAATTTCTAATGACTCTGCAAACAAAGATAGCAATTTTAGAGTTCTCTAAACCCTAAACAGCGCCCCCCATCCTGTTTTTTTGCCCTATTACTCTTATTTTTGATACAATCACTCTGACAATTTTTTAATTCTAAGAAAAAGTGACGGTAAAAAGGACGGTCCGTTTTAAAAAATTCGAAAAAGTCTTTAATTTTTTTGAGATTAAAACTATAGATCATAAAAACTACATGTTTGAAAAATGGACGTCACAGCTTAATATTTGTCATAAACAAAAAAATGTTTCACTACTCCGACCTTTACATTTTCTTCAAATCTCCTTAGCACGCAAATTATTTGTCGAAAACAAAATTGGGCTACGATCATGCATTGAAATTCCATATAACTTTACTTTAATGCCTTTTCTAGGGGGTGGGGGCGTGGGAGCCCCCNCCCCCCCCCCGGCTATACAAAGATTCAGACGGGGGGTTAAAGTGTTAAAAGCCTAGTCTGATCAAGTATAAATTAAATATCAATGTTTTTATTTCTTAAACCTGATTATTTGCATTTACAGTTTCATTTACAAATAAAAATACAAATATATATTTATTTTATGTTTTATAGTTGGCTTTGCTGACAGCCAATATTATATCATTCTTTTATTATTCTCTTCATTGGGCATTTCCAGTAATAAGACTAAGGTCAGTGTTTCAGAATTATTTTTCTCAAAACTACAGGGTGTCTCATAAAACAGGACATGTGGTGAATAGTTTTAAACTACAGGGTGTCCCATAAAACAGGACATGTGGTGAATAGTTTTAAACTACAGGGTGTCCCATAAAACAGGACATGTTGGTGAATAGTTTTAAATATCTTCTTCCATAATTTGTCAAGTTCTTTGATACCAAAGAGAATAATAAAATTATAATTTTCGAATTTCTTAAAGGTTTCCAAAAAACTCAGCCAATTTGGTCCAGCCGTTAAGCCAACTAGGATTAACATAAATATATAAGTAAAAAGCTTTATTGTACAATAACTGCAGATTTTGCAGACTTTTTTTCATTGGTCAATATCTTTCCAAAATTATTTTAAATCAAAATGTAAATGGCAAATTATTCAAACCATATTATTTCTATGGGAATGTTAGGCGCCACACAAATGTAGGCATTGTCGTTTATTGAAAACAAACAAACAAACAAGCCAAAACAAACACCGAATACATATTAATTTTACAGATTTAATATTTTAGGCATCTCCAATATCATCTGAAGGGACGTCTAAAAGGTCCGTGTTTAAAGAAAATAAACCGACAGTTTGGGGATTGGTGGCTCCTTCATCTCTTACATAAAAATATTGACAGGTACAAAAACGACTTCAGTAAGCGCAATTTCAAGTGACATCCCCAGCCAGACCCCAAGTCTGGGGTACGCACGGGCAGCCGTAGTACATTTAAATTTCCGAGCCGGGTCAACCTTTCCGCTCCCAGTTTGTACTGTACCTGCTCTATGGACAGGACAAGCAACAAGGTTGACGCGGTCAGACTTTATGCTTCATGGTTGAATTTACTTTTACTGGATTTTGCTTCAAGTCTGGGGTACGAGGCCTGGATTTGGCTTCAAGTCTGGGGTACGAGGCCTGGATTTGGCTTCAAGTCTGGGGTACGAGGCCTGGATTTGGCTTCAAGTCTGGGGTACGAGGCCTGGATTTGGCTTCAAGTCGGAAGGTAACGGCACTGCTGAAGTCGGGGCAGATATTTAGGAAGCCGTAAATAGACCAGTAAAGTGAGAGTGAAGCCCTACCTCAATGTCGGCCATATCATATTACTCTCATATGTCCCCCAGTCCATATGTTGCTATCTGTCTGTCTATCTATATATCCAAGTCAGGACGCCATCTAAAAAAATTATTTCTAAAAACCATTCGATCAAAAAATTATTTTTCTGAAAAACACATTTAATCAAAAGATTTATAAAACCATATTTAATCAAAATAAATTATTTCTTCAAGCAAGTCAAGGGGGGGGGGACAGGCTGCAGAAGTAACATGAAGTCGGATGTCATCTAAATTCAAAACTATTTTAATGGTTATTTCTCATGTTACAAGAAATTTTTTTTTTTAAAATACTGTAGAAATAGGAGGATACTGTAGAAATAGGAGGATACTGTAGAAATAGGAGGATACTGTAGAAATAGGAGGATACTGTAGAAATAGGAGGATACTGTAGAAATAGGAGGACTTAGTAAAGTTGAAGGACGCCTAAGGTCGACTTGAAGGCGGGGTTGGTCTGGCTGGGCCCCTCAATCCCATGTGAAGATTTCAATGCCCGATTTACAACGGTACCCTTGACACCTTTATCTGATAAAAAAAAGTGGATTAATCTAACCTTGTTTTTCTGAATTAAATAAGGTTTTGTGAATTTCTTTATTGTTTTAATAATTAAGAAGTGTGGAAGTCACCTATACAGAGAAACCATAAAAATTAACATCTTAAATAAACAAAAGCATGGATATATAAATCATACAATTGTTAAGACAAAGCTTTTAAATGGTACCATTGTAAATCAGGAATTTACATCTTTGCCTGGTAAGTCACTTGAAATTACACTTCCAATTTGAAATATTACATGTTTGCAACCAAAACTCTTCTGTTTAGGGGAGAGTTAAACAACAATGTTAATTTTTTATGTTTTTTTTTCATACTTTAGGCATAAAATAAAAGCTAAAGCTCACAAAGGCGAGCAAGTAGTTTCTCAAAGATTTGATACTTGTAAAAATGTAGAATTTTGAAAATGTCAAGATATTTTTGCTTCCATTTTTTTCTTCAATGTTGTTATCATATTTTGATAAAATATTGTATTTCCATTTCATTTTAGATTTACTAGCTTTTAAAAATTAATTCTGCTAGAAAGACTTTTAATGCTCACGTCTAAACATTGAAAAAAATAGTATTTTGAATGTTTAATCTAGTTCTTAGTACTTTTTCAGACGAACCTTTCAAGAGCTTGTCAGGAATGGTTTCAATTTCCTTCTAAACTAAAAACAGTGGAGGAGAGTAGAATGAAAATCTTCTAATTCGCTCTTTTTATTATGAAATGGTTAATCTCTAAAACTATGGTCAGAAAGCTTTTAAAAATATGTCAGATATAAACAATTACAAATTCTGATATTTTGAGCGCCATTCGTAAAGAAAAAAGAGGACAACCACTGTTTTCAGGTTACCTCTTTTTTTCGTCAGGATCGATTTTTAATAGTTGTTCGTTCGATAAATGTGTATTATTATTATTATTATAGTTATATTAAACTTTGCGGATATGTTTTTACAAATTGGATACCGACAAAGAAAAANCCCCCCCCCCTCCGCCCTTTAAACATTTTCCCAACATACTTTTTTCAATTTTTTAAAACTCACTGTATTTCTGAAAAATATCCAAGGCGCATTTTCATGGGTTTACAACTTTACAAAATGTGTGAATAATGCCTTATTAAAAGTAAAATTAAAGTTGACAATTTTTCAGTTGTTTCATTGGTTTTATTGCACGGTTAAAGGAAATAAATGTATAGTAAACTGTGTGACCCGGAACAAACGAGCAAATTAAAGAAAAATCTCACATTTATTGCTCAGGTTAGGTCATTCTTTTACTTCAATCACTTCAAACTCCGGTTCATTTAAAGTACTGAGCCTTTATGCAGCTACACCAGGTAATAGAATGTACAGTACACCAGGTAATAGAATGTACAGTATACATACAGACTAGCGACGCCAAAATTACCCTAAATAAATCATCCTTTTCTCGGGAGATCGATGTGAAATTTCAATTTTTCAAATTTCAGAAAATTAAAAATGTATTTTTTATTTGACCCTGTAAAAAAAGCTTGTTTTCTCCATGCTTTATTTTTTTACTAGCTTAAGCTTGAGTATTACGTTAAAGCCGTGGGTTTTACTCCAGTTTAAAGAGACTGCATAAGTGTAACATGACCTTCCAAATATATCAATGTCCGATTCACCGCGATACTCTTCGCATGGAGAGTCACAGTTTCATCCAACTTTTAAACTCTCAGCTGTGGTATTTAGGATCCTCAGACGTATGATACTGTAAGAAATGAAGACGATTTGATTGCAAAACTAAATGAAGACGATATAAACAAAGAGCGGGGTGAAGACGACCTAATCGAAGAACAAGGACAGTTTTTTCTGCCAGGTTTTTTTTACATTTAATCTATAAATCATTTGAATGAAAACAAAATTCAATGTTCATCCAATATGAACGAATTAAAAATGTATCATATATTAAATTGTTAATTAATAGCTTAGCCACAAGAAAATTTAATCTGAGATAAGAGACCCTCGGCCTCGATTATTTTAAAATCTACAGAGATATTTTCATTCTTGTATCTGCTGGATACATTTGTAAGTCACAGTTAAAATTATGGATTTTTAGATGGAAAAGCACTTCCGTTGCACGCAACTCTACGCAATTCCACGCAATTCCGCAAATATTTCTTAGCTTTTTTTGCGATCATAGCGCAATTTTGCACAATAAAATGGCTCAAGTGCAAGAAATAATTGCGCGCAACGAAATTAGGATTGAAAACCATATATATAAATTACGTGAATATTCCCTTTAAGAAAAATTTATGATTTCAGGAAACTCTAAGTTTCGGAGAACTACAGTAACATTTCAAAATGTTTAAGATTAAAGAAAATAAAATTAAAACACATCGATTTTTTTTATTTCAAGTCCGAATAAATTCAAACTGACGTTGACCGACCAAATTCAAACTGACGTTGACCGACCAAATTCAAACTGACGTTGACCGACCAAATTCAAACTGACGTTGACCGACCAAATTCAAACTCGTGTTGAGATGATAAATTCTAAATCCTAAACAAAAAACTCGATTAGCGATTTTTTGTTCTATTTTGTCAAATACGGTGGTAGGCGATTTTATCTTTTTAATGAAGAAGACTTTTGATTTTAATTTTTAATTTTGATTTATATCAAGCTTTTAAACAGCATGGATGCACAAAAACATGAAACACAGAGAAGCTGTCAATCGAAAAAGCTTCTCTTTAATTGCTTGTAAGCTTGTAATTCTATAAAAAGCTTGTGAAACATTAAAAAAGTCGTTATATTGCTGTAATCGCCTACCATTGCACTGCAGTAAAAGAAATAATAGCTTTCAGATTCCTTTTCTAATTTTTCTTGAATGCACTAAAATTTTAAACAATTTTGGAACTTTTTTCAAGTGATTTTCTTCTTTCTTCTTTTCTTCTTTCTTCTTTTCTTCTTTCTTCTTTTTCTTGAAACTTTGATTGCAGTTAAACTTCGTAAAATTCAAAAAGAAAATCACAAATATTATTTTATATAAAGGACTTTTTTTTGGAAAAGGTAGAATAGGTCCTGATGAGAACATATCTAAAAAGTTGTTTTTTATATTCCAATTGTAACTATACAGCATTTAACCCAGAACTTAGGAATTAGTAGACAGGGAAAGAGAATGCATAAAATGTCGTCTTCTAAACTACTGATAATAGAATGCTGCAGATATTTAGTTTTTTTTAATGAATAATTATATGGATTTCTTTAAAACAGTTCCCGAATATTTCATAGCTATTCATTTAATTTATAATTACTGAGATTTAAGTGTAATTAAACAGGGTGTCCCACATCATGTTTAAGATCGTTAATGGGTCTAAATTACGATTTTCAGGACTAATCAGAAAATTTAAGAAGATTAAATCATTTTGAAAAATTTAATTAGGCTAATATAAAAATATTCTTGCTGGACATTCTAAGCTTTTCTAGTTTTATGTGTTGTTTTGGCGTTAAAGCTTGGAGATAATCTAATATGATATGGGACGCTCTGTATAAAACCCATTGAAGATTGTCAAGACGACATTTTATAATTCTTTCGATGTCTCCGAAATTTCGGGTTTTACTGCACACTAAAGTATTACAACGATCAAACATATTTTATTACAAATTCAACTACATAGTATAAATTGTAAATTTATTCTTAAATGAATATAAATGCTAAAAAATATACAATTTGGTAAAGATGTGAGAATAGTCCTTTACAAAACTGGGAAAATGTTATTTTTACATAAGTAAACATTTATCTTAAGATAACATTCTTCCATGTTTGTACTCTATTCTCGTGTAAATTTAATGATTAATCAAGGAAATCACAACAATATTAGAGGATACATGGACAATTTAGACGAAAATATGTCGTCTTCATTTTCATATATACAAACACTTGTTTCAAAATTGTTCCTAAAACATGAAAATTTGGCTAAAATCACTAAATTAACGTAAAATAATTTGAGGCGGAATTTTTATATTTTAGGAATGTTAGTGAATTTTAATTATTAAATGCAATCTTTTCTTTTTGGTGACAACATTTTGGTCTAAATTATAAAGTTTGATGGTCACTTGATGAGGTTATCAGGCCGTAAATCGGAAGGCAGTGGTCAACTGGTCAACTGATCAACTGATCAACTGATCAACTGATAAACTAGTCAACTAGATACCTGAACAAAATTAATTTTCAAATCTAAAGAAATTGGCATTTTAATTAAAAAACAAACCTATAAACCTATAAAAAGATTTTAAAATCTTGTAATATCTGATTCTAGTTTGAAAAATAAAGAATTGGATAATCCTACAGTGGTCGTCGTATATATTAATAAATTTAAGTCGACTTTCGATTTCAATCTTTATTTCGCCAAGCTTTCACACAACACTGATACACATAAACATGGGTACAACAAGAGAAGCTGTTATTAAACAACTTCTCTTTGCTTACTTATAAACTTTTTATTATGAAAAATGTTTGCCAAACTTGATAGAAAAGTCGTCTTTATTTTTTTGGAATACACGCCAACAACTGTAAATACCTGAAGATCAGTGATAAGGTTGCAGGCATCTTCTGCAGCAGGCTCTAGGTATAGATCCCAACACAGGGAGGATACTACTAGTAGTTCCATATCCTAGATACAAGAGATATAGAGGATATAGGAGATATAGAGGGATACAGACATAGATTCCAAAACAGGGAGATACTACTGGTAGTTCCATATCCTAGATACAAGAGATATAGAAGATATAGGAGATATAGAAACAGGAGAAACAGGAGACACAGAATATAAAGGAAATCTAGAGGATATAGTTTTATACAAGAGATATTGAGGGATACAGGGGAAACAGGGATACAGTGTATACACTATACAGGGATAAAGAGGATATTATAGAGGATACATGGATTTATTTTTTGTTTTTGTTTTTGATATAACATGACTATTTTGATTATTCATTTTTATGTGTTCTTCATTTTACATATATTTAACAATTCTATCTGAAGATGTTGTGGTTTTCAACGAAATATATTATGGAGAAAATGAATGTTGTTTAAAACCAGGAGAGAGTATGATCATGAAATCATTGATAAATGTAAATGAGTGCTGTCGATGCTGAAGTGTACTGTACTGCACTGTAAATATAGATTGTACACCTATATATGAACGTGATGAAGGTTTAGATTGACAAGGAAGAGCTGTCTATCATTTGTCAGGTCAGTTATATTACGAGCTAACAAACGTAGACAGCTTCCTTATCAATCATTAATAGATGGATCATATTCAGAGATTTCAGAGATGCTTGTCCTTTCTTCATCAGTTTCTTCAATTCTTGTCCTTTCTTCATCAGCTTCATCAATTCTTGTCTTTTCTTCATTCGTTTCTTCAGTTCTTGTCCTTTCTTCATCAGTTTCTCCAATTCTTGTCATTTCTTCATCCGTTTCTTCAGTTCTTGTCCTTTCTTCATCAGTTTCTCCAATTCTTGTCCTTTCTTCATCAGTTTCTCCATTTCTTGTCCTTTCTTCATCCGTTTCTTCAATTATTGTCCTTTTGAATTATTGGGTGAATTGTTTGAATTATTTAAGTGACGATTCTTTTATTCTTGAAAATGAATTAATATCTTTTAGAAGGCACATAACAGACAGACCACCATTTTGGAAATCCCGGAATTAAAACAATATGGTTTTAGTTGTTTTGAACATCGAAGACGATTCAAAATTCGACAGTTATTTATATTTTTGATAGGGCAGACACCCTTTAGGGCATGCTTTAAGTTGAAGTTTTTATTGTGACACCCTTTTTCTATAAGAGATCTTACCAGGAGTTGGTTGTTAGTTATACAGTTATCTGAATAGTCTATTAACTGTTTACATCCGACAACACAGCCCCTGCTTTGCGAACATACTTTGGAACTACAAAAAACAAGATTTTAGTGAAAACAACTCTGGGACAATATGAATATTTTTGCAAAATTACCAACACGTAGACAACAAATATTCATTTTAACTTAAAAAACAAACATAATAAATTTTTTTACTTTCTTTTTTTAATGGGCCATCGCAAGCATTTAAAAAAAAACATAGATCCCTAAAACATTTTTTCCCTTAAACATGTCGATTTGGGTTTCTAGAGATTTCCCTCAAAGCTTCTAAATTTTGCCTATTTCTTGGATTTTTGAAATCTAAAAAATTGTTTGATCTAGGGTTATAAAATAATTTGTTTCTCTATAATTTGTTAAATTTTATAAAGTTTTTATGATTTTAATGTTTTTTGATTCATTGCTTCAATGCAAATTTAAAAATATATATTTTTGCTTCACTTTTGAATTAAAATTCACAAATAAAATTCGCTAAATAAATTTGAAAGTAAAATTTTAAAAATTTAATATAAAAAGAGAAGCATCTCTCTGTTACTTGTAAAATTCTAATTTGAAAAAAGCTTGTTAAAGATCAAACTTTAAAAGAAAAGTCGTCGTTCATCGTTTTAGTATAAAACTTCTAACAATCGTCTTCATATTCTGCAGATGTTATGGACCTCAAATCCAACTAACCTAAGGAGAATACATGCTGCAGCTAGGAGTTGAAGCTGGTTTCTGTTTACAGGTGTACATAGCACAAACCTACGAAAAATTAATAAGAATTACATTTGCGTCCTGATTTTTCCGGTTTTTTGGGGGGGCATTAAACGTTTTAAACCGCTTGAGATTTGTTAAACGTCAAATCAGCTTAAGAGTAGGAAATGTCAAATCGGCTTGAGATTAGAAAAACTTCAAATCGGCCTTAGAATAGGAAAACGTAAAACCGCCCCATGGAATTAGAAAAAACTATTAAACGACTCAACATAATATTAAACCTCAAACCAGATTAGATGCTATTAAAAGGGGGGATTAAATGCTACTAGACAGAAGGGAGATTAGATGTTACAAGAAGGAAGGGTGATTAGATGCTACTAGAAACGAGTGAGATTATATTCTACTTGAAAGGGGGAGATTAGATGCTACTTGAGGGAAGGGAGATTAGATGCTACTAGAAGGGGAAGATAAGATGCTACTAGACGGAATGGAAGATTAGATACCAATAGAAGGAAATGAGATTAGATGCTACTTGAAGGAAGGGAGATTAGAAACTACTAGAAGGAAGGGAGATTATGCCACTAGAAGGAGTGAGATTAGATGCTACTAGAAGGGAGGGAGATTAGATGCTACCAGAAGGGTAAGATTAGGAGCTACTAAAGTAAGGGAGATTATATGCTACTAGAAATGAAGGGATTAAAAAGGAGGAAAGATTAGATGCTATTAGCCAGAAGGAAGGGATATTAGATGCTAATAGATGGTAGGAAGATTAGATGCTACTAGAAGAGCTGAAGATTATATGATACTTGAAGGAAGGTAGATTGGATGTTACTTGAAGGAAGGAGATTAGATGCTACTTGAAGGAAGGGAAATTAGATGCTACTAGAAGGGAGGAAGATCATATGCTACTTGAAAAAAAGGTAGAATAGATGCTACTTGAAGGAAGGGAGATTAGATACTACTAGATGATAAGGAGATTAGATGCTACAAGAAGTTAGGAAGATGCTCCTTAGAAGGAATGTAGTAAATGCCCTATACTCTATATCCGTTTCTCGAACACGTATCTATAATCCAGGTACAGTTCGTTCCACTCAGCTATCAATGTCTAAACCAGGAAGGGAGTTAGATGCTATTAGATCAGTGGGAGATTTGATAGATACTTTACTAGATACTTTACTAGATACTTTACTAGATACTTTACTAGATACTTAACTAGATACTTTACTAGATACTTTACTAGATACTTTACTAGATACTTTACTAGAGGGCATGAATATTAGATGCTGCTAAAAGGAAGAGAGATTAGATTCGGCTAGATGGAAAAGAGATTAGATGCTGCTAGAAGGAAGAGAGATTAGATTCGCCTAGAAGGAAGAGAGATTAGATTCGGCTAGATGGAAAAAAGATTAGATGCTGCTAGAAGGAAGAGAGATTAGATTCGGCTAGATGGAAAAGAGATTAGATGCTGCTAGAAGGAAGGAAAATTAGATGCTACTAGAATGAAGAGAGATTAGATGCGGCTAGAAGGAAGAGAGATTAGATGCTAATGGAAAGAAGAGAGATTAGATTCAACTAGAAGGAAGGAAGATTAGATGCTGCTAGAAGTAATGCAAATTAGATGCTACTAGAAGGAAGAGAGATTAGATGCTGCTAGAAGGAAAAGAGATTAGATGCTACTAGAAGGAAGGAAAATTAGATGCTACTAGATGGAAGAGAGATTAGATGCTACTAGAAGGAAAAGAGATTAGATGNGGGGGGGGGGGGGTAAGGCTAGTTAGAGAAAAACGGGTGCAAAGCCATAAAAACCTTGTTAAAAATATTTAAACTATAAAGCAAGCTCAAGTTTACAATGTATTGTTAAATGGCTTGTGCATTTAAGCTCTTTTCTGAATAAACAGAGCGCACATGGCTGGCATATAGAGAGAAATATCCCCCCCTACGGCAAACCCCCTGTATAACTACGCCTCTACCCCCTCCCCCGCCCTCAAACGCTCTTTACTCCTGTATGATCCAGCTAGGTTTGAATTAGATAAAAAGCTGTAAAAGTTAGTGCACCCCTATTAAGCCATAAAAATACATATAAAAGGATTATACGCCTCCAATACTGATTTCCTGCAGTTGGTTCTTGCAGAGAATGTTCACAAATTTGAAAAAGCACACGATAAAAAATCTATTGTGATGTTTCACTGCACATATAGAAAAGGTCTAAAAAAGAAAAAAAGTTTTAATTCAGAGTGAGTAGCGCGGTATAAAGGAGTCTTTACAAAGCTTTGATAGAATCAAATCAAAAATAGAACTAAAGAAATTCAGTGAACCCAAAAAATTTGGAATTAAAAGACGACATTAAAGCAATGCTAAATCGTATTTGATTTTGTAACAAAGCAAACAGTTCTACTAGTAACTTAAGTCACTAAGGTGAAATGGGTTTGTTAACACTGTATGTAGTAAATGCCATACTCTTAAAAGTTTCTTCACATTGAACTGTATCAGTCCAGGTTCAACTAGTCCATGATTCAATTCTAACTGGACAGGATCCACACGGCTACAATCCCAGGAACTATCAACGCCACAACCTTGGCGCGATCCTGTTAGCTATGGATGTCAATACGGACACTAGCAATCAATTGATCAATGTCTCAAATAAGACACGATCCAAAACGGCTACAATCCTATGACTTATAATCGCCACTTGTTAGCTATTGGCGTAAATATGGACACTAGCAATCCATTGATCAATGTCTCAAACCGGACATCACGGCCACAATTCCGTGATTATCAAATAGATCAATACCAATACTCAAGGTAAGATCTCAATTTGTATGTATCGACAAACCCCAAATTACTCTACAAAGTGGAGTTCTGGTTATAACTGATCTCTATATTACATGTAAGTTCCAATACATATTACGCAGGTATATGCCTGCATATCTATATATATATTATCTTTGATTAAACTATTTAAAATCATGACTTGGGTATAAGTCTTCCTTTTCTGGGTCTGGTGGTTCTTACCGATTTAACTACAAGGCCTAGTCTTAGAAAACGTTATTTAAGGTGAGGGGTGAGATGTCTGGAAATTTGTCTTGTATATTGTATATGCCCCCCCCCCTTCAACTAACACCCCGGACTAACCAGGGCGAGATTTATTTGGTTTCTTCAATTTGAATTCAATCTCATTTTGGTCTATAATTAAACAATCTTTAAACATACGGAGTTTTTCAGATTAAAACGAAAAAAAATGTTTATTAGGCCAAATTGTGATCAAAAGTTCTTTGATAAAAGCTAGAACCGCCTGAGCCCAAAACTTAAGACAGGGTATCGTTATGAAAACCAGTTTTGAAACCCGGGTTTCAAGAATGGGGTTAGGCAGTTTTGTGGATATCAATATTTTTGTTGTGAAAAATTATTTTATTAAGTTTCTTCATATTCTTCATTTTTTTAAATTTCTTAAATCAAAATTTACACAATTGCCAAGACCCCAAAAAGGAAACTCGGGAGTTTCGTTCAACGATACTCTTTTAAATTTCGGGCTCTGCTGTAGGTAACAAGGCATCAGACAGGTGAATTAGGGAATTAAAGGCCCAGGTTCAACATACACACACCCCAACCTAACCTCACACATAAACTTCTCAAACGTACTTTTACTTAGCACAGGACAAAGAGTAGTAATGTGTCAACTTTAATAAGCTCCAACCATAAAACTCAAACTACAGGGTGACACAATAAAAACCCAATAATCCTTTAAAATGGCTCTGGGGCACTGGATTATAGTTTTAATTTTAGAAGGGTTTGTTTAAAGGGAGTGTTTGCGAAAAAAGAAAGGGGGGTATCGGCTTACAGCGAAAAATAATTGCTTTTGATTGCTACTATGTTTACTTCTATCTGTTGCGTCTATAAGTAGAAAATTGTTAAAAAGGACTTACAATGACTTACAAATTCAAAAAAGTGCAATTTACGACTGGGATCGTAAAAAAATATTTAATTTTGAACAAATCATTCAGATATTACACCCAATAGTCATCGATTATTCGACGCATTCGTATATAGTTAATATTTAATATTCGTTGTATACAATGCATTTAAAACGCCGAAATAGTTGGCCGCCAGATGCTTTGAATGATTACACGTGGCAGAGACACCTAGCGGAAAAAAAGTTGTTTGAAGTGGATTGTATATAAACAAATAACAAATTTTATGAAATATTAACTATATACGAATGCTTCGAAAAATAATCGATGACATTATGTTGTAATATCTGAATGATTTGCTTGAAATTTAATTGGTTATTTTACGATCCGAGTTGAATATTACAACTTTCTGAATTTGTATGGACGCTACGTTCTTTAAATAATCTACTTAAATATCGTCTTACTTTTTTAAGAGGTTGTAAGGTATACTTTCTTTGTTCGTGAACTAAAAGTTAATGAAGATATTGGATAATCAAAATTTTTAAATATATCTAAAATAATGAAAATTGAAACATTTGTTGTCTATAAGTCAATAGTAAATTCCCATATGTTTGTTGCGGAAACAGGAAAAAGAAACATAGTTGGTCCCATAATACTGCGGAGAAGGAAGACGACTATTATGACTTAAGTAAATCAAAATCCGATTCACATTGATCCATATTTCCCCCGCAAAAAGGATAAAAACCAAAACAAATGTCGTCTTTCTTTTTCAGTTTTTGCGGAGAAACTTTCTAACAAAGATGAAAAAGTTTGTAGAAAAGGTCGTTAACACAAATAAAACATATCTTTATACAAAGAAAGAGACAAAGAGATTTCGCACTTTAAAGCACGAAAAAGAACATTTCCAACAAGCATGATTTTTTCTTCATTTTTGAAAATTTTTTGAGTCATCCTTGAAAAAAATAACGAGGATTTAAAAGATACAAAAAATATTTTCATATCAGGGAAAACTTTTTTTAAAGAAAGGTGGTAAGAAACAGTTTAACTATTAATAAATTCCTAATTGTTCAAGACTAACAACATCCTTCATCCAGTCTTCTACTTCATCCTCATCCAACAGCCTAGAAATTCGTCCATAAACATGGGCATTAAATCTCATCCAACAGCCTAGAAATTCATCCAAATCATGGGCATTAAATCTCATCCAACAGCCTAGAAATTCATCCAAATCATGGGCATTAAATCTCATCTAACAGCCTAGAAATTCATCCAAAATCATGGGCATTAAGTCTCATCCAAAAGCCTAGAAATTCATTCATGAACATGGGAATTACATTTTATCCAACAGAGAAATTTATCCATAAAGGTTTTTGGTCTAAAAAATTGATCTATAGAAATTGAAAATTATAAAAATTTCCTAATGAATCCATAATCATAATGAAAAACTTAATTTTAAACTTTAAAAAAAAAACATTTCTGAAATACCACAATTCGCAGATTTTTTCCATTTCAAGTCGACATTTGCTTCCATTGTTTAATAATCATGGATCAAAAAAGAATAATAAAAACTTTTAAAAATAATTTAATTAAAAATCAAAAAACTTAATTACCATGATTAAAAAATTGAAAATAATCAGATCTTTAAAATTGATTTATATATTTTAGAAATTAAATAATTTCCATTAAAAATATTGGTTTCATCAAAATATGTTTTCTTACCTGTTTCTTACAGACGACCGGCATTGTGAAACAATTGCGGGTTTATTATTGTTTAAATTTTCGTAAATTATTTTCATTTTTAGCAGAGTTTCAGGCTAAATTTTGGATCGAATCCCAGCTAACAATAACACTAGATTTTGCGTACACGGGTTTCTCGATTTCTCCGGGTGCAGCTTCGACAAAGACTAGGCATGAAACTAAATGTAGCGGAGTGGAGTGAAAAACGCCGGTTTCCGGGGTTAAGGGTTTCTCAGGTTTCCCTCAAACATTAGAGAAATTTGAAAATAAATATGATTGAAAGTTTCAAACAAAAATAGAAATCGAAACTGAATGTTGAAGAGGGTAGGATAGTCCCTGCAATGTTTCGGAACAAAGAAAGAGAGAGTTGGTCTCCATCTATCTATCTATCTATCCTTCTACTAGACGTTATCTATCTATCCACCAGACTTTAACTATCTATCTATCCGTGAGACTTCGACTATCTATCTATCTTTATTATATGAACGGTAGTTTTTCCATATTTCTTGGGGTTTTTTGACCCACATTCACCTCGTGGGTCTCACTCCCCCTCTACCCCTAACACACAGACACGCAGACATGCTTTTACTAGTTTCCCTTTAAATATACGCAAGCAAGGTCATGTTGAAAGAAATGGACTTTAAAAGTTAAAGCTAAAACAATGCCAGAGAGTAGATAAGGTTTAGCTTATTAGCTCCAGAAGTAGCTAATTGTAGGATGAAGGACTTGTGAATTCGTGGATAAGAAGTTTTAGATTGAGATTGCCATCCTCGTCCAATTCTCGAGCTGATTTCTGTCCGGGAGGCTTTGTTTTTGGCCATGATTCATTTGCTGTCTGGGGTCATTACTTTAGAATTACATTTAATGCTTCTAGATATAATTAATACGTGATAAATAACGAGTTTATTACAGGAGAAGCAGTTGAGTAGGTCTTCTCTGGTTCCAGGATCCAACGCTACTAATTTGAGGATTTCATAATCCTCTTTGTCAACAGTCTCTTTCTGACCCCAAAAAAATAAATTGTCAACTGTCCTTTTATGACCACACAAAAATAAGATGTCTATAGTTCCTTTAAGACCTTACAATAACAATTTGTCAACAATCCCATTATGACCACAGCAAAATAATTTGTCAACAATTTCTTTATGACCACACAAAAAAAATTTGTCAACAGTCTTTTTATGACCACACAAAAATAAGTTGTCAATAATCTCTTTTGGACCACACAAAAAAAATTTGTCAATATTCCCTTTAATACCACACAAAAATAATTTGTCAACAGTCCTATTATGACCATTTAGAAATGATTTGTCAACAGTTCCATTATGACCACATAAAAATAAGTTGTCAACAATCTTTTTATGACCACACAAAAATAATTTGTCAACAGTCTTTTTATGACCACACATAAATAATTTGTCAACAATCTCTTTATGACCACACAAAATAATTTGTCAATAGTCCTTTTATGACCCCACAAAAATAATTTGTCAATAGTCCCTTTATGACCACACAAAATAATTTGTCAATAGTCCATTTATGACCACATAAAAAAAATTTGTCAACAGTCTTTTTATGACCACACAAAAATAAGTTGTCAACAGTCTTTTTATGACCACACAAAAATAAGTTGTCAACAGTCTTTTTATGACCACACAAAAATAATCTGTCAACAATCTCTTTATGACCACACAAAAATAAATTGTCAACAATCCCATTATGACCACACAAAAATAATTTGCCAACATTCTTTTTATGACCACATAAAAATAAGTTGTCAAGAGTCTCTATCTATATCACAGGGTTTTATTAGTTGCCAAAATTTACAAGCATGATATTCACAAGTTATATAGTGCAAGAAATAAAGAAGAAATTACTATTATTTAAAAAGTGTACTGCATTGTTTGTTTACATTTCTCCCAGAATCTGCAGTAGCCTTTTATGTAAACAAAGTGTTTAGATTTTTTTATCTAAATATTTCTTGACAAATTATAGATTTTGGCAGTTTCAAAAAGCTATTTTAAACTTATGAAATATACAAGGTTGTCGGGAAACTATCTTATTTTATAAATTGGTGGGGGAGGGGCAGAAACTGTCCTCTTCAGACTTTCAGGGTTAAAGGAACTGTAAGCGTAATTTCAAGTGACCCTCCATACAAAGATGGCAATGCTCGATTTACAATGGTACCCTTGAAACCTTTATTTTTGTGGATATTGTCTTTTTTCTTGGTTTAAGTTGTGCAGAGAACCCACAATTGAAAATAATCATTGTTTATTCATAAAAGTTGATATCTAATTCTACCTTGATCAGTCAAAGCTTTAAAGGATACTGTTATGCATGAACGGTCACTAGAAATTGGGCTTACAGTCCCTTTCGGATGAAAAAACAGCCCTGGGTAGGGTAGGGATTTAGTTTCTGTTTTGTATGTATTGATATAGGTTAAAATAAACATTTTCAATTAATGCAAACAAACTTAAACAAAAGTTATCAACAGCAAAAAATCTAAAATTCCAAATAAAAAATTTATTTAATTTAAAATTTTTTTTAAGAGATAATCCGTTAAAGTTTAATCTAATGCGCATATTCAAAAGTTCCCAATTCTGGAAATATTGGCTTGAATTAACCTAGAATTAATTCTTCCAGATCAATGATTTTGTTAACTCTTTGGTCTAACTTTGCCGATCAATAAGAATTTATAAAATCGAAATTTATAAATTGAAAATATTTTTTAGGTGGGGCATTCACTGAGAGTAAATAACAGGGGTTAATTAAAAAAAATAAATATTAACAATTTAATAGAACTGTTTGAGAAACGAATTAGGTAAGCTACAGTTAGTTATGTGTGCATTTAGTTGGTTCGGTTTTTGCCTTCACAGTGAGAACCAAAATTCTGTGGAATACAAAGACGACTTTTAGACTTAAGCTATGATTGTAAATAGTCCAAAGAACATGACACGCGACAATGTACACTGTACAGACCCATTTCACTAATAAGTGATTTATTAAGTGTGTGGTAAAACTTTGCAACAGTGCAGCATTAAATACATTTTCAGATTGCTTCTTATTCCAGAGGTTTCTGGTTCTCACCGTAGAAACGTTTAGGGATTATAAACGGCTGCAAAAAAGTAACCTTAAAGCTTTATGTGAAATTCACCTAGCCTTTGAGAGGGATATCAGGTGTGTGAAACATGCCTAACTATCTGTTCACAATTTCGAACAAAACTTTGTGTTCTTTCAAATGTTTAAAGTAATTTCTAATTACGGATAAATCATTTAAGTCTAAACATGTTTGAAGAAAAAAATGTCAAGGAAATCCAAATGCAGTAAGAACCACAAAACTGTGGAATAGGAAGAGGAACCGAATAGCTCTACTTGTAAGTAAATAAATCACTTATTAAGTGAAACGGTCTGTTTACACTGCACATTTCTGATTTTAATGAACTTAAGTCTAAAAGTCGTCTTCCTATTTCAGAGTTTTCTGGTTCTCACTGTAGATACAACAAAAGATACAATTTTTCTGAGCAGGTTTTGGACTGAATCATGATACTAATTAGCTAATCGCTTGATACTAATTAGCTTATCGCTAGGATTGCAGGGGCGCTGAGGCAACCCGGGGATATCCTTCTCTAAGATAAACTCCTTCCTCTATTCTTCTAGAATCCTTCCCTCCACCTCCTCCCCTTCCTCCTCCTCCTCCCCCGCCACCTTCCTTTCCAGTTAAACCATCTTCTCCTGCTCCGGTCTAGATAAAAAGAGACTTAATGTTTGTGGTTTATGGCCAGGGAGTAAGGGATAGAAGGGAGATATAATCTGACGCGGTTGGCCCTACCATATGATTATGCGTGCTTTGAAGACGATACTCCATTTGAATAAGAAATATTCAAAATAGGTTATTGTATACGCGGTAATTGTACACCAGACAAATATTTCTTATTCAAATGGAGTACCCGTCTGCAAAGCATGTGTGCTCATATGGTAGGGCGAACCGCGTCAGTTATATCTCACTTCTATTCCTTACTCCCTGGTTATGGCCGGCCAGTTTAGAGGGAAAAAATGTATAAAAATGGTTGATTTAGAAAAGTTTAAAAACCTACAACAACAAATACAAAAATTATTGAAGATGTTTGCATTATTTTAAATTGTGAGCTCTACCAATAGTTTACATTTCTTGTATTGTATCTATACAGCGAGGTAGAGAGGGTAATTTACCTGTATATCTATACAGCGATGTAGAAAGGGTAATTTACCTGTATAACTATATAGCGAGGTAGAAAGGGTAATTTACCTGTATAACTATACAACGAGGTAGAGAGGGTAATTTACCTGTATATCTATACAGCGAGGGGGAGAGGGTACAGGTAAATGATACATTGGAGATACAGGAGGGTTAGCTCTAGCTGACATTCTCATTGAACACTACAAACATGATTAAATTAAAGACCATGCACTACGTCCATATTTAATCAAATTAGAAGTAGAAAGGGTTTCACTGTGACTAGAGATGGGCAGTGGGTACGGTAGGCTTTTTGTTCATTTCGTTCGTTCACAATTCGTTTTTTTTCAATCGTTCAAAAACATTTTATTTCGTTCGCTCTCAATATTTTCGTTCATTTTCCATCTATTTCGTTTGTTTTCTCACTGAACGATTGTTAAGAAAAATCGTTGGTTCAGACAAAAAACGATCGTCCTTTCAAAAGTTAGTTATGAATCGTTCGTTCGATAAAAAAACTATCATTTTTTAAATTATTTTGGAAAAATTGTTTGTTCAGTAAAAAATATCGTCTTTTCGAGTTCGTTCGAAGGATTTTAAATCTTTCGTTTATTTTTATTTGTTTTCAGAAAACCAATAATTTTTTCATTTCTCTGAACGATTCAAGTTCATTCGTCCATCTATCGTTTTATTTTCTGAACGATACCATTGTTCACGAAAACTTTTTGTTCGTTCACAATAACTGTGCCCATCTCTAACTGTGATATATTAGAATAGCTCAGGAACTAGTCAGTTAATAATTTGTAGGGCCTGCTGAGGAATAACTGTTTACTAATTACTATATCATGAGATAAACTGTTGTTGAAAATGCAACCGTTTTTGTCGAAATATTACTAATTTTCATCAGTACATTTTACTTATTCAGAGTAATAAAAATCGATATTTCAACATTGTACGTTGGAAGATTTACTCAATGAAGAGTAATAAAAGCCTCTCATTATATTTTGGCTTGCTTTTCAGTACTCTTGTGTTATCAACTATGTAATAATTGCCATAACCAGAGATAAGAGAATAGAGATCTATCAAAGGCTAGAAAATGTGATATTTTCCACATCAGGGGTTATTGGTACAACTGGAGTACACATCCAATAAACAAACGTCTGCATTTAGGGACATTTAAGGATCCTTTGGGTACGAAATACATAATCTTCAAAAATAGACTTAATTTACGTTCCATGCTAAAAGTTAGAGCGTTTAACTAAAAATTGTAAATGGGTACTACATACAAAAAGTGGCTGTTAGATGGCAGTCAAAAAACCTCTTATGGAAATGTAGCATGCGTGCCGGGACAACTTAAGGCATACTTAGCCTATACAATTGGAGCTAATGAGCAGTCTGTGATCATAACTTTATAATTGTGAGCAAATCATGCTTGCGTATATCTAATACTACATAAGATGAAAATAAAACCGCTTCTATCGCAAGAAAACAATATTTTACGTAGGATTATATTTTTTGTGAAAAATAAAAAAGACTAGTATACCTGTCTATCCCTCAGGTTTCTATCTGGAGATATACCATAGGCTGTTCTTAGTAGAGGATTCCTTCTAGAGGTGACGGGCGGCAAACATTTACCCAGGAATATATGGGCACAACGGTATAGTTTAGTTTGAAGGGTCAGCACATCTTCTAGATCTAAAAAAGGGTTTTAAAGGGACTGTACACGAGTTTTCAAGCGGAACCCTAGTTCGATTCACAACGGTAGTGTTATAATTTTTGCGTGATCAAGTAAAAACGCGATATCCATGTTTTTTATCTTTGGGATTATTTTCCAAACATGACCGCGGATTTCTGCTTCAGAAACAATCGAGGCATTGTCAGAATTAAGCACCTTAAAAGCTTCAAAAAAAATAAATAATTTTTCTATTTTTTAATAAGTTAAAGATTTTAAGTTTGCCATGGTGAATCAGGCATATCCCTCTTAAACTGGAGTGTCATTTAATACTACAATGAATATTGTGTATGCTAATTTAGTACTACAATGAATATTGTGTAAGCTAATATAGGAACTATACAATGAATATTGTGTATGCTAATATAGGAACTACAATGAATATTGTGTAAGCTAATATAGGAACTACAATGAATATTGTGTATGCTAATATAGGAACGCTATTGTCCCTTTGATATTCCAACCATTTAATCTTGCAAATTTCTTAATTATAAAAGACAATGGTCTGTACGATATGAGGAATCAGGGTGCTAAGGTTTAGGGATTAGAAACTAGGTTTAATTGCGATTAATCTGTATTTTGTGCATAGAATGAAGGCCTGGAGTTTGGAATCACTATTCAATAATTGTTTTTATTTACGATATTTATAATACAGTGGGAAGCATAAAATTGTGGAAATTGAAGACGACTGTTAGACTCACATTATTATTTTTAATAGTTCAATAAACAATAAAAACATGTGCACAGCAATTGTAAATTGTACTATGAACACAGACCTATTTGACTTAATAAAATGTGTTTAAAACTATTTGGAACAACATCAAGTATAAACACATAAGGAATTATGTCTTCCTGTTTCACAGATTCGTTAATGGTTCGTTTTTGGATCGTTTTGGATCGTTTTTGGTTCGTTTTTGGTCCGTTTTTGGATCGCTTTTGGCTAGTTTTCGGTTCGTTTTTGGATCGTTTTTGGATCGTCTTTGGATCGCTTTTGGTTCGTTTTTGGTTCGTTTTTGTACGTTTTTGGTTCGTTTTTGGTTCGTTTTTGGTTCGTTTTTTGGTTCGTTTTTGGTTCGTTTTTGGTTCGTTTTTGGTTCGCTTTTGGTTCGCTTTTGATTCGTTTTCAGTTCGTTTTTGGTTCGTTTTTTCTTTCAGGAACAAAATAGGACACAGTGTAAAAGAGCAAATGTTTTCAAATTTATTTACTCTAAACATTTACCTTTATTACAAAGTTTGACCTGAAAAAAAGATAAAAGCAAAAAAACAACCCAAAAACGACGCAAAACGATTATTTTGTAACCATCGTTTTTGGACCGTTTTTCCATTAAAAAAAAAATTAGAATAAAGATATTGCAAAGTGCAGTAAACGTAAACATAAAAAAGTTCTGAAATCTGAAATTTTATTCAAATTTTTCTTAAAACGGTCCAAAACGTTTAAAAACGCTACAGTTACAGTTTAACGAGACCCACTGTAGAAAAAAAACTCTATACCTGAATCACTGGCAAATGCTATGAACTCTTCAAAGATATGTCTAAAATAAGAATTCAAGTATTTATCTCCATTAAAGGTTTGTCAAAAATAAGATTTTTTAATTATATCTGTCAAATAAGAATTTTTTATCTATTTCTTTCGAAGATACGTCTAAAATTAGATTATTTTAATTTCATCACAGATTGGTCAAAAGTAAGAACTTTTTTATTTATCTCTTTTAAAAATATGTCTAAAATAAGAATTTTTTTATTTATTAAGATCAACTATTGGTCCTCAAATTAAAAGTGCTCTCAGTGGATATTGAAATTGAGCAATCAGGAATATGAGTATCCAACAAAAAGTTTCCAGCCCAAAAAAATAGCCCTCACCTCCCCCCTCGTCCTCCGCCCTCTCATTACCTAGGTATCATCCCTGCCTCCTCCCTGAAGACCGTGAACATCTCAGTCTCCTTCTTGTAGTGTGCGAGGAAGTCCCCGAGCTCGCTGGCCACCACCGCTGCGCGGTCCTTCCCGTTCAGCTTAGTGCTGGGGGGCTTCAGGGAATAGGATTCACGTAAACTCAGAGCAGCCTAAATATGGCGTTTTTAAGAACTAGATCAATCTGGTTTTTATATCTTTTGTAGGAATTTAAGAACGTAGATCAATCTGGTTTTAATACCTTCTGTAGGAATTTAAGAACTAGATCAATCTGGTTTTGATACCTTCTGTAGGAATTTAAAAACTAGATCATTCTGGTTTTAATACCTTCTGTAGGAATTTAAGAACTAGATAAATCTGGTTTTGATACCTTCTGTAGGAATTTAAGAACTAGATTAATCTGGTTTTGATACCTTCTGTAGGAATTTAAGAACTAGATTAATCTGGTTTTAATACCTTCTGTAGGAATTTAAGAACGTAGATCAATCTGGTTTTGATACCTTCTGTAGGAATTTAAGAACTAGATCAATCTGGTTTTAATACCTTCTGTAGGAATTTAAGAACTAGATCAATCTGGTTTTGATCGCCATTTTCAGGATGAAAATCTGAAAGTCTCTGTAGGATGCAGTGAAGATAAACAGCAAATGCCTTCCGAGCCTAAAAAAAAAAGTTAACTAGTTTATCAAATAAGTTTATGGACGGTTTGTACACATCTTTTGGTATGAGTCTTCAAAGTTATTAAATGATGTTATGCAATGTTTCATCATGGTCTCTGGGATCATGCGAGTTACCACAAAAAAATTGGGCCTGATCGATTCAGCTGTTTTAAGATTTTTTGGATAAAAACAAACAAACACTCAGACAAAAAGATGTTGCCATTTTTCTTAAACACCGGTTTCACACCTTTAATAAATTCGTATTTTTTAACTTTAATAATTTATTTTAATAAGATTTTACAATATTTTTAAATATTTATATGATATCAGATAAATGATATCGACGACTGTACCCTAACCTGATATTCACTAAGTTGTAATCCCGATTCAATCATTTTAACCATTTTCTCACGCAGAACCTAAACATGCAAAAGTTTTGTTTATAAGAGGCTGATGATGGTCTATAATTTTAATCCAAATCAGACTGTTAGGTTACAACCACATAAACAATCTTGAAATGACTGAACTAGTTATCGAGGGTAATATAGGTTAACTATTGTCAATGATGTTCATTAGATTTTGCTCAGCTCGGTCATTAACATTACTCACTCATGCATTTTTAAACAAATTTCACAGAAACCTTAACTTTATGTACTTTAATACAGCGGGCATCCGACATTATTGCCAGACCATCAATCAAACATTCTAACTACCAATTTAAGTGTATTACTTAAAACGTTTGTTAGAAGAAAACTTCCTTATGTTGGTTGAAAAATCTTGAGAAGTTGGTTTGATAAATATTTAATTAAAATAAAGCAAGAATATTAAATACACTTATATAAGGAATATGGACAAACCTGCAATCCAAATAAACGAAAACTTGTTGTCTCATAAAATTAACATGAATTTGAACTGCCTGCCGACGGTTCAAATTTGAATCACTGATTCAAATCCTTCCTTAATCTTTAACATTAAATCGGTGGTTAAAATTTGAACTGGCAGTAAATATTCAGCTCAAATTCTTTAAATTCGCTCCTATACCAACATAACTGATAAAATATCAACAAGCCATCGAGTCAAAAAAAATTAATATATAAATGTTCTTTTTGTAAAATTTAAAATATCAAAATTAAATTGTTTCTTTTCCCAACATAAAAAAAAATTTTAAAAAAATAACAAAATAAAATCAATACATCAATCCGCAAACTGAAATATCAAAAGTGTACATCATTCGTAGGATTGGAAATATTATCAATGTATTAAAATTTTGAATTTTGACGAGTATTCAGTTCTGAAGAATATTCCTAGTTTTTCCTGATTTCTTAATTTTCTTTTTCCTAAAAAAATTTAGTTTTTAACCTGTGATCTCTCTTTTTTCTCCGTTTTCCTTTTTGCCAGGTTTTCAGGATCTTTCTCCTTCTTCTCTTTATATCCTGTTCTCACTCCTTTACTCAGGGGTCTCTCATACTACAACACATGTTAAATGAACTGTCAAGTAACTCTCTAAGTTGCACACCCACCCAATTAACAATTGTGGTACCTTTCAAACATTAGTCTTATTTTTGATTATCTAAAAAATGATAATATCTTTTTGGGGTTTCTTTAGAAGTGATTTATGCAGCAGGGTCATAGAAGTAAACTTCCATAAATTTTGAGAAAGAAAAACGATGATATCTTCCTCATTGTGGCATAGATTCAGGCTTAAAGGGCATTGTTTCTATAGTAATCATGCATGTAACTGTTAAATTAGTTGTGCACTTGAAGTTACACCAAATTCTTTTTGAAACAATAATGACCAAAGTAATATATGGGCCACCCAGTATTAACCAGGGCTATATATTTAAATTCAATCGCGGTTTTAGTTCAACTTAATAATCTTTAAAACTTAGTCCAGAGTTACCCACAAAGGATGAGACTTCAGAGACGAACGTACAAAAGTAATACTATCTGTTTCCTTATATCCCACACTGGACTAACTAGAGTGAATAGAATTCGGTTTCTTCTACTGAAAATAAAACGTGTTTTGGTCTATATTTCAACCATCTTTTACTTTACGAATTTGTTATTCTATACATTTTCATTCAAAATGCATATGCCGACAAAAAAGTATTTAAGAAAAAAGGCTAAAAAAAATTATGTTTAATGGGTCAAATTGTGATCGAAAGTCACAGCTTTCTGGAATATTGACAGAACCGTTAAATCCACGTGATCCATGTTCCTGCAACTGTCTACTTGATTCATGCGTTACGTAATCATTAAATAAACAATTTAACGATCGACTGTAAGACTTTGTTCAGCCTTAAAATTATTAAAATTACAGAGTTTCGGGTCGATATCTTACAGGCTCATTCTTTATGGGTCACTCTGTACTTGCCTTTGTATACTTTTTCCTTTAAACCGTCTCAGCCGACAAAACTGTTTTAAAAATATACTTTTAAACGGTCAAATGTGGGACAAATACCGAATTGTTAAACCAGCTTGGGTCATTCCTGAAAGGGTTCAAGTGACCCTCCATGCAAAGATGGCAATGCCCGATTTAAAGCGGTAGCATTCAAACATTTATCTGATAAAAAATGTGTAAATTACCGGCGCTTATCTGAATCGAAAAGTGTTCATTTAATTCTGCGAGTTTCTCCATTGCTCCAACAAAAAATGCGCACGTCAATTTCGCAGAAAACCCGCAAATGAAAATAAACAAAAACATTAATATCTAATTCATATTTGATCAGACAAAGCTTTCAAGGGTACTGTTAAAAATCGGGCATTGTCATCTTTGCATGGAGAGACACCTATGAAGAGAAAATGGAACTAAAACTTGCATCCTGTTTACCTGTGCTATTCTTGCCTCTATCGGAGAAGGTTTTTTATCTTCATCCTCCCCTTCTTCGGACATATCTTCCTAGTTCCCAGAAAACAAACCTTGCGAGATCCATGAAACAGTGTATTAGGAAGGCGACTTTTGGATTCTTGGTAAACTTCCACTGAACGCGGAGCATAAAAGTTACACACTTTTATTTCAAGTGGGATCTATAAAACTGTGGAATAGGCAGAAGACTTTAAGCAATCTTGAAGTTTGATTAGCGACTTATTGAATAAAAGGGATCTGTGCACACTGCACAATGGCTGTGTGACGTGTTCACTTATAACTATTAATTACTACTTAACCGGGAGATTAAGGGAGGATAATTAAATTGAGGGGAAAACCACTGAGCCGAGGGCCTCCAAGACCTTTTTGGGGTTCTAAAAAAATTAGAGAACTATTTATTTGATAAATCTGTATGGATCACAGGGAGGATAATTACTTATCCTCCCTGTAAAGAGGGAGGATAAGTAATTATCCTCCCTGTAAATAGGGAGGATAAGTAATTATCCTCCCTGTAAATAGGGAGGATAAGTAATTATCCTCCCTGGAAATAAAAAAGTAGGGAATTTAAGGTTGGTTATTTCGTTGAACAGGCGATTAACTATTTAACTATTTAAGACCGTAACAGAAGTTTAACAGTCGTAGTGCTAAGCTCTCTTTTAGAAATTTTTCCTTTGCTAAAAACTTGTTTTTAACAATTTTTGATATATTATTTACAAATAGGCTATTGCAAAGTTTTAAAAGTACTGACACCATTTAATGGTAGATATATAAATTTTACATCGAATTCTGTGCAATATCTGAGGTCAATGATTAAAATATTAAATTTTTACTTTTTATAACAAAACTTTATCATTTTTTCACTTTTAAAGATTATTAAATTATTCTAAATTATGCAACGCTTAATTTTAATCTGTTTTGGTTTTATTTTTGCCTTCAATGATTTCTTCTCTATTTTGCCTCCAGCACTTTGGCTTCGTTTCCTATATAAAACTAAAATTAATTTATTCTATTTATTCTATTTTAATATTTCAAGAATGATATTTAGAAAGATTTTGAGGTAAAAATTTTTTTTCTAAAGAGAGAGGGTGATTATTTTTAACGAATACATGTATATTGGAAACACCAGTAAACCCGGCCCCGTTAATTAGAATAAAACTATTTATTTTTTCCTCTGAAAAACACAGAAAGACAAACTTTATCTTTGTATTTATGAATTTATATTTATGTAAAGGAATTGAGTCTTTGGAACAAATTCAAATATTTAAACCTCAATATCTTTAGAGCCCGATGTTGTAAACCTTTGATATTTCAAACTTAGATTATTTGATCTAACAGAATTCATAGTTTGAAATATCTAAGGTCTACAGCATTTGGTTTCAAAGTTATAGTGATTATAAAATCAGAGTTTGTGGCAAAGACTCAATTCCTTTATTATTTTAGTAAAACTTATTTTGATTTCATCAGAATGGAATTTTTCCTCTTACTTCAGATTTTAAATAAGATTTAACATTTTCTTTTTTTGAAGATCAGATGTAAATTCTAACAACGTTCCCATAAATTGATTTAAATATATTGTATTTTCTATTAAAATCTTTTTTACATAACTTCAAGTCTTGAAAATAAAAATATGGAGTAAAATAAATAAATAAAATAAAAATATTAAGAAAAATTGGTGTACACTGTACAGTGTACAATTGCTAGCTATTTATTTTTTCCACCGTTTTATGGATCTGAGTGTTTTTAGAGACACTCTCTGTATATTCTATCTGCAATTGAATATATTCTTATGTTAATGAAGGTGTACCTGACTGTTTCGTATCCTGTTTTAAACTTAGATCTCACCCTGCGTTCACAATATATATCCATATATATATACTTTGCTTGTCTATCTGTTTGTTCGTCTGTTAGGGTGTATCCAATAAAAGGCAAAAGGGAAGTTTAACAATTCTAAAAATGACAACATTTATCTTTAAAATTACACATATGATGATGACCATACCATGAAATGAATGATTAAATGATAGTTTTGCAAACACTTTTTTCTCAGCATATTCGAAAATATCCTAAAGTTCAATTTTGCATATTGTTCGTTTTGTAAACTTTTTTTAACTAACGCAAAAATATTATTTGTTCTTGATTCGTTTTAGTTCGTTTTAGTTCGTTTTAGTTTGTTTTAGTTCGTTTTAGTTTGTTTTAGTTTGTTTTAGTTCGTTTTAGTTCGTTTTAGTTTGTTTTAGTTCGTTTTAGTTCGTTTTAGTTCGTTTTAGTTCGTTTTAGTTTTATTAGTTCGTTTAACTTTGCTTTAGTTCGTTTTAGTTTGTTTTAGTTTGTTTTAGTTTGTTTTAGTTCGTTTTAGTTTGTTTTAGTTCGTTTTAGTTCGTTTTGGTTTGTTTTGTTGTTTTAGTTAGTTTTGGTTCGTTTTGGTCCATTTTAGTCCGTTTTAGTTCGTTTCAGTTCATATTAGTTTGTTTTAATTCGTTTTAGTTAGTTTTAGTTCGATATTTTGTGTTTAATTTCTCTCAGTATCCGAATTTGGCATATGTATAGTATAAAGAAATGTTCAAAATTGTTTATTTAAAATATTTGCTTTTCTACATTATAAAAATTAAGAAAACGAAAGAAAAAAAAATTATTGCATATAAAATACCTTTGCATCTCGAATCATTCTTGACAAATCTTGAGATAATGAAGATGTAGACGATGCCAATCTAAAAAATACATTTATATTATACTAGTTTAAGAACCCAGCGTTGCCCAGGATACTCATTGTTACTCCCGTCATTTTTCCGCGTTTGGTCGTAAATTACGATTTTAGCTTTTTTTCCTTGGACCCGGCCCACTCAACTCAGAATCTTAAAATAAAATTTAAAATTCCCGTGGTTCTCCCGAGTTCTCCAATTAACATTTGAGGCTAATCGGTCAAAGGATTCATAAGTTATGATCGGACGACATACAAATAAACAGACATACAGAGATTAAAACTTTATATTTAGTGGTATCCATAAAACTGTGAAATAGAAAGACGACATTCAAGCAATATTGTGTGTATTTGATGTTGTCATAAATCAATAGTTTCACCAGCAGCTAGAAATCATCTATGAAAATAATTGTTGGCTTTCATGTTTATTGGACTATTTCAAATCATAACTTGAGTCTATTTCATATTTCACAGTTTCGATCCCAAAGTTTAAAAATATCACATCAATTTTATAGAGAACTCGCAATTCGAAATAATCAATTTTAACGTAAAAACATTGGTTTCCATTAGCTCTTAATGTTTAAAGGGTAAAAGTATCGATGGGAATCGATCAATCAGACATGCCATTCTTTAAGTAGAGGTTGAAATTGTAGATACTTAGTCTTTTACCTTTAAGTACTACCGCTTATTTTAATCTCTATTATAACAATTTTGAGCTGTTAGAACCTAGAGCGGGCTCTACAAAATTAGTTTACAGTCTCTTTAATCATCATACCTGATAGCTGCATATTTTCTAGTGTCTGCATTTACGTTTTGTCTGCTCCTGTATCTTTTACTTGAATCATCCTGTAATATTTTAAACATATTTAGATCTGCAGATCAAGTACAGTGAGAACCAGAACATTATGGAAAATGACGACGACATTATATCAATATTTAATCATTAATCAATTAATATTGTTACAAATCAAATAGTTTTACTTGATTATATTTACTAACTCGCTAACTAAGTGAAATGAGTCTGTTTACACTGCACAATTTCTGTGTCATGGGCCTGTCAATTACATAAATATGAAATAAAGTAATTACTGATTTTTTTTCTTTTTACAGTGGTAACCAGCAAACTCAAGAATAATTGTTGTATTTCCCTAAGGATATTTTTGTTGATTTAGAAGTTTTAAATGTTCAGGCCTCAAGGTTTATTTTTAAGACTAAAACATTTGGAAAATTGAAAATTGAAAAATTGAAAGAAGTAGTTTTGTTCGTTTGTCTGTATGTTTGTAAAATAAAAAAAAATCACAATAATTTGTTAAAAATTCAAAAATTGTTTTTGTTCCTAATCATCGCAGATTTAATTTTTAGATCCACTGGAGTATCAACGTTTAGGGACGGAGACAGGTTTACTTCTATCAACCAGGCCTTACATAAATATTCATTAAAGGGACTGTATGTCTAAACATAAATATTCATTAAAGGGACTGTATGTCTAAACATAAATATTCATTAAAGGGACTGTATGTCTTAACATAAATATTCATTAAAGGGACTGTATTTCTTAACATAAATATTCATTAAAGGGACTGTATTTCTTAACATAAATATTCATTAAAGGGACTGTATGTCTAAACATAAATATTCAAATAAGGGACTGTATGTCTTAACATAAATATTCATTAAAGGGATTGTATGTCTAAACATAAATATTCATTAAAGGGACTGTATGTCTGAACATAAATATTCATTAAAGGGACTTATGCCTTGACATAAATATTCATTAAAGGGACTGTATGCCTAAACATAAATATTCATTAAAGGGAATGTATGTCTTGACACAAATATTCATTAAAGGGACTGCATGTCTTAACATAAATATTCATTAAAGGGACTGTATGTCTAAAAATAAATATTCATAAAAGGGACAGTATGTCTAAACATAAATATTCATTAAAGGGACTGCATGTCTAAACATAAATATTTATTAATGGGACTGCATGTCTAAACATAAATATTCATTAATGGGACTGTATGTCTTAACATAAATATTCATTAAAGGGACTGTATGTCTTAACATAAATATTCATTAATGGGACTGCATGCCTAAACATAAATATTTATTAATGGGACTGCATGTCTAAACATAAATATTCATTAATGGGACTGCATGTATAAATATAAATATTCATTAAAGGGACTGTTTGTATAAACATAAATATTCATCAATGGGACTGCATGTCTAAACATAAATATTCATTAATGGGACTGCATGTCTAAACATAAATATTCATTAAAGGGACTGTATGTCTAAACATAAATATTCATTAATGGAACTGCATGTCTAAACATAAATATTCATTAATGGGACTGTATTCCTGAACATAAATATTCATTAAAGGGACTGTATTCCAGAACATAATATCAATGAGAGTGTACTCCAATGATAATGATTTCCTCTCAGACTTCCAATTTTTAACATTTTTCGAACATCGAAAATTTACCAATTAAAACTGTAAATGGGGAAAAAAAAATTTATTTATTAAAATGTAAATAAAGTAGAAAGGTGTGTTCAGAAAGATTAACAATGAATAATTACAAGAGATGCTAATCTTCCGGCATTTAAAAAAAAAATAGTTTTTTGAAGATATTTGTTATTTTTAAAGGGTACCTTCAGCTCGCTGTCTACCAGGATATCAAACCCGTATAGTTCAAAGCAATTATTTCTTAAAACAAAAATTGATTGTAATTGTAAAATATAGATCAACAAAGATATCTTTTACATATATATAAATGTCTATTAAACGCATATTTGTAGAACATAACCATTATCTACACTTTTTTTACAATACGAGTATTTTCAATACATAGTACACTCACTTATTCAGATATTTTCCACTTTTCTACATTTTCATTTCAAAGATTATTTTATATTCAAAATATTAACAGTACATAAAAGAGTACATAAATATTAAAGTATATGAAGTAGTGCATGTAAATTACTGTAAAGTAGTAGTACATGTAGCAATGCATATATATATTACAGAATATGCAGCAGTGCATATAAATTACAGTTCAGGTAGCAGTAAATATCTATTACAGTACATGTAGCAGCATACGTATATTACACAGTACATGTGCAGCAATATATATAATATACAGTTGTAGGTGATAAAATCAATACAATGAAGACGACTTTAAATCTCAATTTCGATTTAAATTAAGCTGTTAAACAGGACTGGACTGCTGTAGAAGATTCCTCTCAATGGGGCTTTAGAGCTTACAACTCCCCATTTTGCATAAGGGGTGCAGTTATGGGTTTTCCTTATAGCCCCTTAACTTGGAAAGAGTATAATAGAAGGAACACAGGGAGCAATCCCCTATACCCTTCCTCCTACAAACCTCCTTATTTCTCCTACTTGCTCCACAACTCAATGTCAAAAGAACAATTTGGAGAGGCCTCAAAGTGTAGAAACAAGAAACAAGAGGCAAGAAGAAAGAAGAAAATTGAACAGGAAAAATTGGAAGGGAAATCTCTTGATATTGGAGATGGGGGCTTGGAAGCCGTCCCCCCCCCCCTCCCAAGAAAATATCAGGAAATTGTGTTTTTGGTTAGTCAGACACAACTCAAGAGTAACCTATTCTATAGAATTCAGAGAAAAGAAAGCAAGATCTTCTCAGCAAGTTCAATGCATTACAGAGTTAAGAAAAAAAGCAAGATCCTTAAAAATTGTTCTTTCTTGAAGAGTGGCGAACTACAAGGACATCCAAAAAAATCTTTACTTTTAATTTTCAAAATTAGCTGAATATGATTGAAAGATGTACGAACAAGAAGAAAATGAAGAACAAAAAACATATAAATCTCAAAATATGTTCATCTGATATCAAATAAATATTCAAGAATATTGTAAAATTAAATCAAAATAAAATATTAAAGTTAAAAAAGTACATGTTTCAGTACATTAATTTACCTGTGTGGTACAAACATCTTACAAGCACTGTTTACAGGAAATTCAACTGATACAATACTCTAAAAACAACAGATTTATCTATATACATATAAATTTTTAAAAAATCTCTGTTTATCTGTCCGATCATAATTCATGAACCATTTAACCCGTTTGCCTCAAAATTTGGATTTGGGAACTTAGTAGAAGCACGGGAATGTTTTTAGCTTGGCAAATTGAGTGGTGTTGACTCATATTTACACGAACACCATATCATAGATAGTGATGGACAAGATTATAGTTTTTCTAACAGTTTTAAGATTTTCGGACAGTTTCAACATTTTAAAACTGTGTGCAGTAAAAGTTCACTTTTATGAAACTTTGCAAAAGTGTTTACCCTAACTAGAAATACAAACCAAATGATCGTTTTGGGGTCATTTTCTGCTCGTTTTTTTGCACATATTTTCTCTCAGGGTTAAAATCTGCATAGTGTAAGAAAAGCAAAAGAAGAAGAAAATATTTAAGATTGTAAAACTCTCAGATATTTGTGAAACGTTTTAAACGTCCAAAAATCTTCAAAATTTTTAAAAAGTAAATTGTGCTATTGCAGCCCTTCAGCATCTGTACTCTGTAAAGCACATAGATCCAGACTGCACTGACAATTCGCATTCATTTTCCAAACTGGATCCACTTTAAAGCGTCGCAACGCCTTGGCCCCTGATTTTACTTGACTAATTCACTTTAATTTAATGTTGCCTTAAACATATGTTTACATTTTTAAACTTGAATTCAAACTTGTTTTTAGCTTCAGTCAATTTGCAATCTTTTGACCACTGTGAAAGTGAAATATATAATTTTTCTATTTTACCTTTATTATCACATCTTCTATACTCTGCATCAGCTGGCCGGTATCAATATTATTTGCTTTTAAATGTTTCAGGTATGCACTAAATTATAAGAAATAAATATTAAAGGGACTGTTCAGGAAGGATTTAAAGTGACCCTCCATTTATATAGAGCGATTTTGCGATAACTAAATGTACTGTTTGAAACTTCAGTGATTTTTAACCTTAGAACCTGTTTTCATCATTCTAATTTAGATTTTTTGGGCTATGTATCATGAGTATTTTTATAACTAAAGTTGTTTACGCTATTTTTGACAGATTTTGAACGAGAGATCAAAATATGACGGAAAATATTTCGAAATAAACTGAATGCGCATCGATGTAGTTACGTTGCATGTCCGACTTATCTAAAACTACGTAGATATATCTATTTTATGGCTGGAAAGAAATTAAAACTTTGCCACTAACTCCCTATATCTTTGTAAGCCAATGTTAAAGACCTTTGATATTTCAAACTATGAATTCTGTTGGATCAAATATCAAAAAGTTTACACCACCAGGTTGCAAAGATATATGGATTGGAAAAATTGAGTTTGTGGCAAAAACTCAATTCCTTTAGATAACCGGGCAACCCACGTTACAAATGTAGGGTTAATCACCATAATTGCTTCAGTGATGTTAAATAGAAAATTTACCTATTTAAAAGAAAAACCTTTTTTTAAATTAGGAATTTAATTTTTTCCAATTAACCACAATTAACGTCTAAAAGCGTCCCCAAAAAATCTATAAAATTATAAGCCTAACGTTTAAGTTTTGTTTTACCTTAGTGACCATTTATGCCCTTGATCATCATTATCAGGATCACTTCCTTTTATGTAATCTAAAACAGAAAAAATATTCAAAAATAAAAATAATAATAAAAATAATGAAAATGAAAATAATAAATAATACTCATTTACAACAAAATACTAATAACGGATGTTTTTAAATTCTGTTCATTTACTACTACTGCAGCTAGAAGTAACAGAATAAGAGTGGCGAAAAAATATCAATACAATAATTTAAATTTATTGTATTAACACCATTAATGACTTCATTAATTATTTTATAAATGGGACTGTAAGCGTAAATTTGCGTGACCCTCCATGCAAAGAAGCCAATTTTCCCAATTCACAATGATACCCTTAACAGCTTTGTCTGATCAAGTATGCACTAGGTATCAATGTTTATAATATTTAAAACGGATTATTTTCAATTGCTGTTTTTCTACTGCAAGAAAACATAAAGGAATCGTCAGAATTAAACACTTTTAGGCGACAATACCTTCCACATTTTTATCAGATAAAGGTTTCAAGAGTATCGTTGTAAATCGGGCATTGAAATTACTCTTTTACAGTCCAGATATTTACAAATAAAAGTGTCACCTGAATGATATTTATTGATTGAATAATTACATAAATGCATACAAGGATTCCACAGATTCTTTCCAGAATTATCATATTTAACTGTAGCAAACCTAGACAAAGTATCTATATGTCTTACTATAGGTTGGGAACCCAGCGCACCCAGGACTAACCAGAGTCAGCAGTATTCTGTTTCTTCTTTTTGAAATCAAACGTGTTTTGGTCTATAATTCAATAATCATTTACTTTACGGATTTGTTTATTTTATACATTTTCATTCAAAATGCATATGCCAACAAAAAAAGTATTTAAGAAAAATGGCTAACAAATTATGTTTAATGGGTCAAATTGTGATCGAAAGTCACAGCTTTCTTAAATATTGACAGAACCGTTAAATCCACGTGAGCGTTGCCCATGTCATAGATACCCCCGCTGTGAGTTCCCAATTGAAAATCGAAGAAAATCTGTCAAAGGGTTCCTGGGTTATGATCGAACATACAACAAATAAACTTTACTACTTTATATATATTATAGAAATATTAATCTCTGTTAGAATATTAGTTTGTCCGATCATAACTCATGAACCCTTGACAGATTTGCCTCAAATTTGTAATGAGGAACAGATTAGATCCGCGGACATGTAATTAGCATGGTTTGAATAATTGTTTAGATCTCCTGGCAAAGCAAGATTCCAAAGCTAGAGTTGTATAATTTGCATTTTTGCACAACTTTTTCTTTGCCTTATTTGCCATATCTAGATTTTTCTTCAATTTTTTTTTATTTTGCTGAAGGGCTTTTTAAATATGTATTAAATATTTTGTAAATGAATTACAATTAATTAGAAATATTTTTATTTTTTCCATAAATATCCTAGTATTTCTTCGGTCAGTGTACTGCAGATCCCTGCAGTACATACTAAAAGCTTAGTTTAGGGTGTTCCTTTGCTTTTATTTAGATATTTTTTAATTGTTTGAGTAACTTTTAGGGACTTTGGCTCTAAATCTGTTTTTACCTATATAGTGAACTAGCCTTAGAGGGCGCTTCGCGCCAATCTTCTCTTTGTGTACATCNTTTAAATGTCTCAAATGAATCCTTAAGAAGCTTTCCACAACACTGCATACTCAGTTCAACTACCTTCCATAGCCGGTTTGTCCCTTTACTGTTCTTTTATAGTGTGCAATCATACTGTTGATTAAATCACGTAATCTCCCAACTCTAGCTTGATCAATAGAATCGGATAATCTGCAGAAATAAAACCTACAGGGTCACCCACAATTAGGATGAGCCTATAATGACGACCTTAAACTCTTTCAAGCTTAAATAAAAATTTAATTTGAAAGAGTTTCTGTTTTGAATTTAGTCTTTTAATAGCACATTAAATGGTTTTACAAACAAAGTAAAACAGCTGTAGATAACCTTGAATGTATGAACAAAAACTGTATAAATTCTATCGTCTATGAAATCTCATCCATTTTGGGTCACCCTGTATGTATTTATATGTATTGGCTATATTGTAATGTATTTATATATCCTGTTGTATTGGCTATATTGTAATGTATTTATATATCCTATTGTATTGGCTATATTGTAATGTATTTATATATCCTGTTGTATTGGCTATATTGCAATGTATTTATATATCCTGTTGTATTGGCTATATTGTAGTGTCCACCCTGTATGTATTTATATGTCCTGTTGTATTGACTATATTACAATGTATTTATATATCCTGTTGCATTGGCTATATTGCAATGTATTTATATATCCATGTTGTATTGGCTATATTGTAATGTATTTATATATCCATGTTGTATTGGCTATATTGCAATGTCCAAAGTAAACAAGAGAATAAATATGCTTACAAACAGCTTGATAAATATCATAACATGAAATCTATTTCTAGAATGCCGCGTACAGAAACCAATGAAAACAGGAAGAAATAGTTTTTGTTTAATNACATCCCCCGGCCACCCATGAGTGTCCACACAAAATTTCAGCTCAATCGGTCCAGCCGTTTGGCCGGCAATAGACAACATATATATATAAACTAATGTCTTGTTTTATTATATAGATAATAAGACACTTAAAACTCCAGTCCGTCTAAAGAACCGGGCCAACTTTTAGTCAGCTAAAGTAAATTGTACACTGTACAGTGTACAATTATATTCTCATGTAAGTGATCTCTAGTTTAATGTGAGTAAATCCGGGACATTTTCGTGTATTTCAAAATGCACGAAAAAATAGGCTATGCAAATAGATCAGCATTATGAATATTTTCCGTCCAAGTTTACTACATAAAGAATTATACCTGACTAATCCGTCCTCGTATAGATAAATAATTAAAGGATCGTATGAAGTGACTAGAACATACAGCCGTAGGTCAGACTTGTGTCCGTTAATCAGCAGAGGGTTATCTATATATTTTCCAACCACCATTGGTTCTTCAAGGGGGACCTGAGTGATAATAGACAATTAGATTTTATTAAAAATTATTCGTCAAACTAAAATATTGGTGTTTTGGGCATTTAAGAAATTTCCCTTATTCAAATGTTAACCAATTTTTGGATATCTACTAACTCAACCCCAACCCCCACCTTACATTTGTTCCACCTTGCATTTTTAAAGGAAGGGCAAAATCTCAAACTTTTTTAAATCTTGTGTTTAAGATTATAATTTTAAAGTGACTGATTTCTAGTGACTCTCCATGTAAAAAGTGGGATGTCCGCGTTACAACGGTATAATGATGAATGAATGAGAAATTATTGTTTTAAACTTTAAAAAATTTATATTTCTCAATCGTGGTTTCTCAATTAAAGTGACTTATAGATATTACAGCAGAATAACGACGAAACCTTCCACATTATTAATGAGATGAAGATTAAGTGCCGGTAGCGATGTAAACATGCACCAATACAGTCTAAAAGTAGCATGATCCGTGCCGGTACAAAACGTACTTCATAAATGCAGTCCAATCAGGCAATCCCAGTATAGAGTCCGTTGATTGTCCCTTTATGAAGTGACCTGACTGGGATGATTTATTAAGAATATCCCTTTATAAAGTGACCTGGCTGGGATGATTAACTAAGAATACCCCTTTATAAAGTGACCTGGCTGGGATGATTAACTAAGAATATCCCTTTATAAAGTGACCTGGCTGGGATGATTAACTAAGAATATCCCTTTATAAAGTGACCTGGCTGGGATGATTAACTAAGAATATCCCTTTATAAAGTGAC
>NW_019397594.1:181898-223661 GCF_000591075.1 Eurytemora carolleeae | reverse complement strand
ATAATAATAATAATAATAATAATAATAATAATAATAATGATAATAATAATAATAATAATAATAATAATAATAATAATAGTTATGATAATAATAATAATAATGATAATACTCATTTACAACAAAATACTAATTATGGATGTTTTTAAGTCGATATAAATTATGCCACAATGAAATTTAAACACATATCTTAGTAATTTAAAAAAAAATACATCTTAAAATATTTTTTGTCATTTATTGTACTTACAAAAGAACTTTTTTATTATATTTATTCATACGGTTTTTAACCCCGATACCTAAGCTAGTTTTGATCAGTAATGAAGCACATATTTGGAAAATAATTGAATCAATCAGAAAAATTAAATTGATGGAAATTTGTCTAAAAGTAAATAATAAAATTAATGAAATTTAGCCTATAGCATGGCCGGACTGGAAATTATGCATAAACTGTCGATTTATCAAGTATAAATGCAAAAAAAAAACAGTTTTATACATGAAAAACAGATTTGAACATGGTTAACTATTTTGTCATGGTTAAATAATTGTTTTAATATTTCTTATTATGTTTAATGAAGTTTCTCCGAAATACGAGAATGTAATCAATATGTTTTTCCTATTTTTGTGAATTTTTTAAACGAATAAAATACAATATATATACCACACAAAATCAGAAATCAAATATAACAATTAATTTTAAGCAGTAATAATTCAAAAATTACAATTGTCAAAATTCAAACATCACCATTTTTCAATTGACAATTGACAATTTATAAAACATTGTAATTTAATTTTAAAAACTATTAAACATACAATTTTTTTAAATTCTTATAATTGAAAAATAGCCAGTTTTATAATGCCATCTACTTATATATTGAATGAATTAACAATGGATACGAAGAAGAGAAGGAAAAGTGTAGAAAATACTGCATTGCACCTAGTAACCTTCGAAATTCCCCAGTTCATCCAGTTTCTACATTTAAAAAGTTGTAAATCTCCAGGATTAGAAAAGGTACTTAAAGCACTGAATGGACGGAGGACCTCTAGTCTACCGTGAACATTGTATCATGTCCTCTATAGGAGTCAGGTGTGAAAAGCAAAAAAGTCCTTTTAAGGGACCATAAGCATTATTTCAAGCGACCCTCCATTCAAACAGGACAATGTTCGACTTACAAATCAAATCAAGTCAAATCATTTATTAGGTCACAAATATTACAGTGTACATACGTAAAAATGCTAATTAAAATAACAACAATCAATTTTAAATATACTGTGGCCAGGGAGCTACAAGATAGCTCAGGCTGTTTACACATGAGCTCCCCTGGTTTAGCATAATAACAATAAGATTTAAACATTTTTCTTTGTGCATGAATGGAGCACATAAATGGCGAAGTGTAGCTAATGGTACCCTTAAACCTTTAAACTTATTGAACCCCGAGTACAGAGATATGTATCACTCATAGAATCTAGGCACCAAAATGTTAAACCCCATTCGTGTGTCAGTGTCCCCCTACTGTACGGAGCTAAATAATTATATAAGTTAACAGTCTAAATCTCTTTACAGTTAATTGCGTAAGTTTAGTAAAAAACGACCTGATCGTCACTAATGGGTTATCTTACCTGGGAAAGTGATTAACCCTTTGATGCGGGAGAAGGGATTTAAAGGATTGAGGTTTAGGATGGGATCCAGTCCACATCAGGTTAAAATCCTGGTTCAAAGTANAAAATCTTGCATGTCAAGTAGATCACATTTTCGACCCCCTGCTAAATTCGCTTGACACACTTTTATGTAGAAGTAACATCACATATTTTATTTTTGTTGGGGTTGGGGCATGAATCCTGGTTCAAACTTCCAACCTGAATATATTTAAAGGATTGAGGTTTAGGATGGGATCCAGTCCACATCAGGTTAAAATCCTGGTTCAAACCTGAATATAATCACATTAAACTAAAGTGTATTTGATTTCAGTTATTCCATTTGGTCAAAAGCTTTTGATGAGAATGTAGAATTAGCTTATAGCTGTATCCATCTTACTCTACATAAATCAGGCAAGGGCTTCCGAGCCCGTACATGTGTATTTCAATGTCGAATTCTTATTGGCTGGGCTTAGACTATAGATCGACCTTTAGGGTTATACACACTTGCAACAGTTAGAAAGTGACAACATATTTTAAAATTGTTTTAAGAAACAACATTTTTTTATTCAATTCAGGAAATTTAAAAATATCTTTGCACGAACTCAATAATTCACAGAACTTTAAAATTTGCACATCAATGTAGATATTTTCTATTTTTTGCGTTGCGTTGTACGCATTGTTTTTTACTAAATAGCCAACTATTTCAATAGAAATTCCTAATTTCATTAAATGTCATTTATGATTATATGTTTTTTTTTTCTTAAAATCATGCTTATTAGATTGGGTTTCTTTTTCCCAATCGGTAACCCTGATATCGTGACTCCGCCTTTAACAAAACCTGTGACTTTACGTCACCCCCCCCCCTGCACCCTCTCTTCAAAAAGGTCTAAAAAAAACACAGAATTGATAAAAAACTGAATTTAAAATAAAAAATAAACATCCCACAGATTAAAGCTGGGTATGAATTACTTTTAAAGCCAAAATCCCGACTTATCATTAGCACGAATTCCGGTCCTACGGAGTTCCTCAATCAAAATATGAGACAAATCAGTTAAGGGTTTCCTGAGTTATGATCGGACAAACAAACAAACAGAGATTACTACTTTATACATGTTTTCCCTCTAACTATAAGAAGTCCGGAAGTTTGAATGTTTTATTTTATATTTGTATTATTTCCTTGAGTTAATCAGTAAATCAGAAAATCAGGCAACAATCAAATTAAATTTCACAAAGCCTGCAGTAAATTAAGTATCCGCACAATGATTCTTGATTCCCCAAGACCCTTTCTCACCAGCTTTGCCAGAAACTTTCTTTATCAAGGTCAACCCATTAAACTTAAGCTTTTAAGTTAGCTAAGAACATTTCCGTGGTCCTATTGAGTTCCCCAATCAAAATATTTATATAAATAAATCAAGAGAGTAAATTTTGTATTTGTATCTTCTAATATGATTAATTTCAAGATTTAACAAAGAATACAAGTTTAAAGAGAACTAAAAATTGGCAGATATCGTTTGTTGTCTCATAATTTTAATTATTTTGAAATGTTTAAAAACGAAGGAACTGATTTCTTGCAACAAACTCTGATTTTATTATCCCTATAATATCTTGAAACCCTATATTGAGACCTTAGATATTTCAAACTATGAATTCTGTTAGATCAAAAGTTTAAGTTTAAAATATCCAAGATACGACACCACAGGTTGCAAAGATTTATGAGATTCTAAAATTTAAGTCTGTAGTAAGAAGTTTTTTGATTGAATTTTGTCTAACCTCATGGAATCCGTGTGCATGAAATATTTGGCTAACTATCTTGGCATCAGCTTGAACAACCTGAACAACACATTTTAAATTTTAATGGGATTGTTCACGAAAAATAAAAGTGATGTACTCTGAAAACTCTGGTTCATTTGTACCAGGCAACTTTTAGGAAGCTGGACCTAGAGATGGGCATAGTTTTTGTGAACTAACGAAATTTTTGAGAACAGACGAATTTTTACTGAACGATGAACGAAAAAAACAACAAAAACGAACATTTAAAACTGTTCGAAAATTCTTGAAAAACCAATCATTTTTTTACTGAACAAACGAATTTTCTTAAGATTTAAAAAACCTCTCTGTTTTTACAAAAAGAACGATTTTACAGAACAAACGATTTTACCGAACGAGTAGAGTACATTACTGAAAAATCATTCAGTGAGAAAACCAACGAAACGGCTAGAAAATGAACGATAATTTTGTGAACGAACGAAATAAATTGTTTTAGCTAATGAAAAAAACGATCGATGAACGATGAACGAAAGAAATGAAAAAAAACCGAAAACGCCCATCTCTAGCAAGAGCAAGTTTTAAAGTAGCGAAAGATCAAGGTTTTTTAAAATCCCTAATTCAATCTTAAAATGGAATAACTCATAGACTCTAAGTGTAATTGCAAGTGACCCTATGTTCAAAGATTGCATTGTACGATACACAACGGTACCCTTGAAACATTAATTTGATCAAAAATGTGAAAGATACCATCGTTTTTCTGTCTCGAAAAGTGTTCATCTCTGTTAAGTTTCTCTATTGCTTCTTATAAACAAGAAATGCGCAATTCGTTTCACGTAGAAACCGCAAATGAAAATAAACAGTTTAAAGAAACAAAAACATTTAAAGCCAATTCATACTTGATTAGACAAAGCTTTCAATGATACTGTTGTCAATTGGGCATTGCTATTTTTGAAATTAAGCGTACAGTCCCTTTAATCCTAGACCAGCTACATGCGCAATTTCCAGTCTTTTTTTGTAATATATCCGATCGAATTTGTATAAAAATGTTTTTTGAATCAAGTATTTAAGAGGTAGTTACATGGTAAGTTTAAAATGTATTTTTATGCTTGAAATTCAGCCGGGACAAAAAAGTTGTCATCTGAGACAATAAAGTGGTACGGTCAACCGGGACCATAAAGTGGTTAGCTGGGACCATTATTGGGACGGAAAATAATGTGATCTCTTCGGGATATAAAATTCTTTTATTTACCTTAAATGTTAAATGATATCTAGCACCAACTGGCGTTATTGAACTTGAACTATGACTAATGGCAGTTGTGTTGAAGACGACAATTGGATATCTCTTATTCTCCATAGAGCTCGCCCAAATTACATCCTCCAACTTTAAAAGAAAATTTACAAGTGAGAACCAGAAAACTTTGGAATATGAAGATGACATTAAAGCAATACTTAAGTGTTTTTTATTTGTTATAAAGCAAATAGTTTCAATAGTCATTTGTTAAATTACTTATTGTTTCATGTTTATTGGAATATATACAGTTAAACTTTGTCTAAAAGGCGTCTTCTTATTAATAAATCATTAAAGACTCACAAGGGACGTACTATAGTGTGACATACATGCTTAAATAAAAGAATACCTTATCATTCTCCCAGGATCCTCCATAAGATATTCTACTACTAGATCCTTCATCCTCAGCCTGAAATAAAATTAAAATATATTTAATAAATATTTAAGGAACTGCAGACGCAATGAAAAATAATCAAGTGTCCGATTTACAACGCCTGCTACTCCTGCTACCCTTTGAACCTTTTCTATTCCTACCATTGTGAATTGGACATGACAGTATATAATTAGAGGGTCACTTTGAACTTAATCTAAAGTACAGTACCAATAAAAACATTTGTTATTTTATAAAGTACGAAGAAAAATGGAGTCAGGAAAACACTGTCTTTAACTTTCTTAATGTAATTAAATTCAAATTAATCTGTGCAATTCAAGTTTTGATTAGTTCTAAAGGATTGTAAACAAGAATAATAGAATAACAAGAATTTTTAAAGAGCTTCAAATTACTTTAATACTTCTAACAACAGGTGTTCCAAAAACATGTAAACTAAACACTCTGGAATCTCCCAAAATACAATTGGTGTACTGTCCTTTTTGCCAAGCATATATGTGTACTTTACAGCTTTCTCTAACTGCTTAAAAGTAGGCCCGGTACTAAAGATGCACCGGAGTTTACAGTGTAAAGGGATTGTAAACGTAATTTCAAATGACGCTCTATGTCCGATTTACAACGGTACACTTTTAAGCTTTTCTGTAAAATAAAAATATTTTCTCTTGAAATCATGTTTTTTCCTAATGGAGAGTATGAATTTGTATAGTTGTAGATTTAATAATTGCAGACCACATCTTGGAAATTCAAAGACAATGAATTAAGAATGTTTTAACTTCCAATAAAACTCTTAAACGCTTAAAGGGACTGTAAGCGTAATTTTAAGCGACCCTCCATGCGAAGATGACAATGTCCGATCTACAACGGCATGCCCTAAAAAGCTTTGTCTGATCGAGTATGAATTAGATATTTATGTTTTTGTTTCTTTAAACTGTTTATTTTCGTTTGCGGTTTCTTAGCGAAAAAGACCTACGCATTTCTTGCTTATTAAAGAGAGTGGCTAAGTATGTTTTAAACGTCGAATTTGCGCTCAAACTCAGGATTTACAGATCTTTAAAAAGTTTAATATGTCTCAAATGAATCCGAAAGAAGTTTTCCACAACACTGCATACTCAGTTCAACTACCTTATTTAGCCGGTCACTCCCTTTAAAGGCAATGGAGAAACTCAAGAAATTACCACTTTTTATATTACCAAAAACAATGGTAACTTTCAAATTTGTGATATGACTATAGTTTCAAGGGTACCATTGTCATCTTTGTCTGGAGGTTCACTTAAACATTACACTTACAGCCCCTTTATACAGAAGGAATTATATGAAATCTAAAAAGATAAAATTGTAAATACAAGTTTCAGAATAAAATGCCCAAGATTCAATGTTTATTGTGGTACATTACCTGCACATGACATAATACAATTTAGTCATTTTTGTAATGATATTTTTTAGCATAACCCAATTAAACACCTTAAGGAACGAATAAACTAATAATATACGAGAAAACTAATATTTTCTATAGATATGGCAAACGAAAGCATAATCGTTTCTTTAAATGTAAAAAAAGCTTAAAATCTTGCATGTCAAGCCGATCACATTTTCGACCCCCTGCTAAATTCGCTTGACACACTTTTATGTGGAAGTAACATCACATATTTTATTTTTGTTGGGGTTGGGGCATGCTAGGGGGAAATTTTCTTTAATTGTTTTAATTAATTGTTTCATTATTAATCATAATTATATATTTTACAAGAAAAAAAGTCTACCCCAGTAATTCATTCAGATTGTGTATTTGTAAAAAATTGAATTAAAAGTTTGAATTAAAAGTTTTGTAAAAAGTTAAAAGTTTGTATCTGAATCTGAAAAACATTATTACTGCCGTCATGAATCCTTAATGCGATGAAGTGTGTTTTTTAATTCTCTTAATAACCAAAGGAAAAGTGTTTTTTCTTTAAAAATTCGCGGATTTGTTAAAAATTATTATTACCTCATCCTCCCCTTCCTCATTCCCCTTTCCTTCCTTCTCCTCCCTCTTCTCTCTGGTGTACTCCCCCCTGTCAATCTTCTCCAGAACCTCCTTAGTCTTCTTGTTCTCGTCATTGATGCGTTTAATCAGAGCTTCAATTTGTGAAATATTTCTGGTGACTTTAACGCTAGTTAAAGGAGTTGAAGTCTCTGCGTCGGAACATGGAGAACCCGGACTTCCGTCACTAGTTTTATTCATTAATTTATTTAATATTTTTAATTTATTCCTGCTTTGCCTATATTTCCCCATAGTAATTATTCATCCTTTGTAAGTGACCCTCTAAGCCCATTGCAGATATGTTCGTTTTTCTAACTTAAAAAATGTGTTCAATTCTGACAGTTTTCTCAAATATGTCTGTATTTGAAATCTTCAACGAGAAAGGTATATACAGGGTGTCCCAATAAACATGGGAATTCAGTGACGAATTCGATATCGTCTTTTTAGATAAATCTTTGATTTAATATAGTGATACCTACTAGGAGAAAGCGTAATCTGTAAGATTTTCGTCTGCTATGTTTACAATTTGTTTGTTTATGTGTTGACTGCATACGGTTGTACTTTGTAAAACAAGAAAACTTGCATTATACAAACAGAGTAAGCTTGCCCGTCTTCACTGTTCATCTTGTAGAGATATTATAGAAACATCTTTACAGTCTTTTACCCTTTTCATAAAATAAACTCTAGCAGACATAATAATATTATGGTTTTTGAAATTAGGTATAGCAATGCTAATTCATAACAAAGACGATATCCAATTCGTCACTAAATTCCCATGTTTTTTGGGACACCCTGTATATCATATCTATTCTTCATCGGTCAAAGCTTGTTAAGGTACATGGCTATATATAGCTATAGCTTGTAAAATCTTGTCACCTTGGGTTTTTACTAAACTGTTGCCATTAAAGTAAAGCAAAAGCTGTAAAAGTGTTGAAGCGGAAAATAACAAAATAAGTATTTTGTAATTGTAAATGTACCGTCAGGTATCACGATTAACTTGAAATTTGTTTGACCTTGTCTGTTTTTTTATTTTTATTATTTCTGCATTTTTTATTATTTTTTTCATTTTCAAAGCATGTTAAAAAGTGTGCTTATTGGCGAGTCACTACTATATCAACCTGACCCTTTTCTGACCGATTTGCCTCAAATTGGGGAGCTTGGAAGAATGCAGGGAAATGTTTTTAGATTGGTTTAAAAATTCTAAGTTGAAATTGGGTTGACTTTTCTTAGGAAAATTTAGTTTCCAGGCAAAGCTTGGCTCCAGCGCTCACTTAATTTTTATTTAAGCATTTGGGCTGAATTTTTCTTAATTCTATATTTATGTATAAACTAGATATACTGTCCGGCGTTCCTTATGGAGTTTTAAAAACATTTTGGAAAAAATTCGAATTTTAGCCTATGTCACCACCAGGGTAACCAATTTGGCCCAGCCGCTTGGCTAGCTATATTGAACATAAAATATTTAGATATCTATTTAAATATATATAAAGTTGAAATCTCTGTTTGTTTGTTTGTATGTGCGATCATAACTTAGGAACCCATGACGGATTTGTGTTGGTTGAATATTAGAGAAAGTTTAATTTCTAGACAAAGCTGGGCTCCCAAGCTAGTTTTTAGAAGATTTAGATCTGTCTGTTTGTTTTTTTGTCTATTTGAACATTACTTAGGAACATTTTTTTACCGATTTACCTCAAATTTTGAATAAAACACTCGATAGAACAACAGGAATATTCTCAATTTTGTTTAAAAATTCGAAATTAAGTAAGTTGAAATATAAAGCGAAAGTTTTGTTTTCTGGCAAAGCTGGGTTCTCAAGTTAGTATATTAAAGAAACCTGGGGTAGGAAACCTGGAGTAGGAAACCTGGAGTAGGAAACCTGGAGTAGGAAACCTGGAGTAGGAAACCTGGAGATGGAAACCTTGAGTAGGAAACCTGCAGTAGGAAACCTGGAGTTGAAAACCTGGAGTGGGAAACCTGGAGTAGGAATCGTGGAGAAGGAAACCTGGGGAATGAAACCTGGCGTTGGAAATATGAAGTATAGAAAACCTGGAGTAGGAAATCTGGAGTAGGAAACCTGGAGTAGGAAACGTGAAGTAGGAAACTTGGAGTAGGAAATCTGGAGTAGGAAACCTGGAGAAGAAAACCTGGGAAAAAACAATATGAAATAAAAATGCAACTGAACCCAAGTAGTAGAAAATAATGAGTAGTTTTTTTGAATTTTTTTGACTATACCCTGGGCTCCCTCAAAAAAAATTCAGCCCATTGGGTCCAACCGTTTGGTCTCGAATAGGAAATATATATACTATTGTCTTGTTTCATTATATAGAACTAGCTGAAGGGCCAGGCGTAGCCCGGGGAGAAAAAAATTGAAAAAAAACACAAAAATTTTTGAATAAAATATGTCTTCAAAAAAAATTTTGAAAAAAAAAATTATTTTATCTAGCCTCAGGCTACCCATGAGTGTCCACAAAAAAAACTCAGTCCATTCGTTTCAGCCCTTTGGCCGGCTATATGGAACATATATACGTATAGGGTTTCCATTCGCAAAACTTTTGCGCAAATTTTGAAAAACAAAGGGCAAAATTTTGCTTTAGTTGCGCAACATTTTACGCGAAAAAAATAGCACTTTGCGTAAGCATTCGCAACTTCATTTTGCGCAAAATTTCGCTATTCCGCTTTTGCGTTATTCTGTTTTGCGCAATTTTGCAGAGCAAATCGGTGAAAGGTGTAAACTGTATAAATTAGCTTTCTATAAGTTTCACTTTTTTGCATATAGTAATGCTTGCTTAAAAAGGAACGGATTACTTGTCTAAAACTCTATTTTGCAAGTGCAACCTAATGCATAATTGCACACTGCAATTCAAGATTCACACAAAAGGCAAGCAGTATTTTGCCAATTACTCATTTTAAACGTAGGAATAAAAAAAACGCGCAGTATTTTTAAAATGTATGTCAAGGCATACAAAAAACCAGTGAGTTGGTGAGGTAAATACAAAGACCAAGGAGGTGCGACACTTCAAAATCGAGACTGTATCCCAAATTTGATGACTAAGTTTTAGTGTTGTCTTTATCTCAGTGGGTATACACCTTTGATATTTCAATCATATGCATTCGACTAGTAGTCAACATTTGAAATATCAAAGTTCAACGCCACACAAAGGTTCAGACATCTTTTAATTTCAACTTTCAAAGTTCTAATTTCTGTTTTATTAATTTTTGTCCCTCAAGGAGAAGACTTTGTGACAAAAAGTAACTAATTGAGAGCAGCAATCATAATTTATTTGTATGTAAATTTTTGGATAAACCTTCAGTTGTTTGATTCTGTGCTGAAAATGTCAATTTTGGTTAATATGCAAAAACATGTTTTGCGTAAAAATTTACGTTTTGTGCCATACTTCCGGTTTTGCGCAAATTGCGGGAAAAGATTTACGCAAAAGATGCAACTAAAGTTCACTGAAAAAAATATTTGTGCAAAAATTACGCAAATTTTGCGCAAAAACCCTATATACGAATGTCTCGTTTTATTGTATAGAAGATAGAATATACTTTCTTCTGAGGTATAAATCATAATCATATATTATCATACTGTGAATGCTGAAATAACTTTCCAAAAAACCGTGAAAATTACTAGATCTTAGTATATAAGTTAATGACAGGTTCAAGAAAATACAGTAGAAAATACTAAAACTCCAGATTTAATGGACTTGGAGACATGTATAAGGGTTTCCAATGTAATGTAATGTATAAGGGTTTCTAATTTTTTTCCGGATCAATGTGGACCCGTAAATGTCTTACAGAGCCTTTTCTGAAACTGTTAACCCTATCACAGGGGGGTCCCCCTGTGTTTTTTTTCTAAATAACTTCTGAAAGACTTACATTAGAACGCTACAGGGTTAACATTTATATATTTGAAAAGCCCTTGAAAAATTGATGTTTTTAACATATTTCACCTGCTAATATTTGTAAAAAACTCAGTTCCTTTGAATCCAAAAATTATCGATTTTTATAAAATTTTGAAAATCCACGAAAACAATATTATTTAATCCACGAACCATTTTTTGTTTTTGTTTTATATTGTACAAAGAGAAGATGCTCACATATAGAGCCACAATTAAAAGTTGAAATAGAAGAATAAGAAAAGGGCTGATATTTGTCCAATTTTAGAAAGACAAATTGACATGTTGTAAGTTTGTAACTGATTTGAGTCACTTTAAATTTAGTTGACAGCTCGTTTTGAATCAAATGAATGAAATAAACTTCCCTGATTCCACTATCTATTGTGTCTTTCCTTTCCTCCTTCACCCCTCCTCCTCCTTCTCCTCTTCCTTTCCAGTCCACTGAGCTGTCAAACCTATTAACTGGAGTTTTGATCTCAGTGGACATCTTGTCACACTTGCCAGAGGGCGCATTGAAACCGGTATTTAATGAGGCTCGGAGTCCATTTACTCCGGTATCGGACATGCCCGCCATCCCACCCTCTGCTTCCGAATCTGATATGTCAGAATCAACGCATCCCCGTATTTCTTCAGGTCCTGGCTTAAACTGAGGTCGGGTTGGGTCGGATGTGTCAGAAACCTTTCGGTTTATTCTGGATGAGCAGTTGGTTTGTTTTCGGTCTTCTGCGCAGGTACCGTGTAAATCTTCTGCAGTGGCCTCTGCAGTTGGAGACCAACTGCACTCCTCTTTAATATGCATTTTGTTAACTTGCAGATTTTTTATAAAACTAAGCTTTCCCTCTACAGAAGAAGAATTGGGCATTCCATTTCTCAATTCTCCATCTAAATAATTTTAAATATGTCAAACTCAATCATGGAAGAACTTACATATAAGCTAAAACAAACAAAAAAACTAAACGCCAAAGACAATTTCAATCATTATACAGTGTTGAATAGTAAATATTAAAGGATTGTCGTCTTCGAAATTTCTTTAATTATCAATTTTCACAAAAGATTTTTTATTTTCAATTGTATTAAAATATGATACATATCTTAAAATGGGATAGCCAAGACTTTTTAATGAGGTAAAATATAAACAAAATAGAAAATATAAACATACTGTCCTTCTATAATTAAGAATCATTGTGGCATTGAGAAATCAAAAGATTAATATTATTTTGTTCTTACAACATAGATTTAACTTGTAATGCGAGAAATTAATTGTTTAAAATGCGGGAAATTAAATCAGACAATAAGTTCAAATAATTTCAGGTCATCACTGTACTCCCATTTCAAATTCAGATTATACCTTCTTTTATCTCTCCACCGTTTTTCTTTGACTGGTCCTCAGATGATATCTAAATGCGGGGAAACAAGATTAAAAACTTTGACTTTTAAATTTTAATCTATTTACCCATAGATTTTTTACATCTAACGAAATCACAAAGATATTCTACATTCATATTTCAATGATGTCGTTTAATTTTTGTTTAGAAAATTTTTAATATTTTGTTGTACAAAAAAGACGACATTAATGTCAAATCATTGTATGAAGTATTCATTATTTCAGTGAAAATAATAGTAAGTTTAATCAACATTTAAGTGGTTCATTTTCGTATTTAATTCTTCTAGTAAACAGACTTTCCAGGCATGAAAAATTTCAATTGTTTCTAAAATATTATTTTGCTCAGATCTGACCAAGGTAATAAGGCAAGGAAAGTTAATTGCTGTTGCGTTTTCTCTGCGTACATATTGAAACCAGAGGCCGAATTTAAAAAATTTGAGCCGCGGCTTAACTTTAAACCGTGGCTTAAATTTGATTGGTTCTACTTAAAATTGTATTCAGTTTTTCAAGATTTAAGCCGGCGCTCCATAAACCGGTTTCTAAGAGATTTGAGACGCGGCTTAAATTCATTAAATTCGGACACAGTTCTCTTTTGGCGGTGTTTGTAAACAAGAATAGATGCATCAGTGTTTTTCTAGCAAAGTTAAAATGATTAGAATGTATACATGATACAATTTTTATGAATTTAACAGTACAGTACTTTATACCTTTGTTTGTGAAGTGCCCGTTTTAAAAGCTAAACCTAGTTTTTCTCTGAACACCTTCTTAGCTATGGAAGCACAATCAAGACTTGTTCTAACTTCTGTAGGAGTTTCGGGTTTAGGTTTCTCTTCGATTTTTCTAGTTAGGAAAGATCCAATGGAAGACGACGTTTTAAGCTGAGGTTGTTGGAACAAAATTGGTTCTTTTATCCTCTCCGGTTCACGGTCTACAAAAGATAATTGTCTTGTTTACAAGGGGATTAAAAATGAGCTTTGATCACGAAACAGATTTTTTTTAGGGTTTATGTTGTAGATAAAAAAGTTAAATGTAATTAACAGTCCATGCAAGAATATATTTTTATGTTATGTTAATTAAGTTAAAAATATATTTCCCCAAAAATTCATAAAATTCTTGGAATATTTCTTTTTAATCTATGCAATGAATCAAAAAAAATTGAAAAATTTATTTTTGAAAAATGCTTTGAGAAGTTTGACAAGAAAAAAGTGCATGTGAAATTGCCATGCGGAAACCGGTTTTTGTGACTTAAATGAAGTCGAAAAATTACAAAAAATTAAAAATATGACCAGAGCTGGGAACTTTTAAATGGTGGATATCGGGATTTATGCCTAATCGACTCTTTTTCTTAATCTCAAGATTAAATTACTCTTTGTTCTCCTCTTGTTATTAATCTCCAGATTAATTAAGCGGTCGGGATAACGGATATCTCAGTCTAAAGTGTTTAGCTCAAGTTTCTAAAAAATCTATGTTCTTCGGTCCTAGATTTAACAATTTTCAAAATATCGAAAAGAATAGACAGAATTTAACGGTTTTATATTTGACTCTATATAGTCATATCAACATATTTTTTTCACCTTTAAAGTATTTTTTGCATGGCAATGTTAATTTTACAACAACAAAAAACAATATTTTTTTATTTTTGATTCTAGATTTTTCTTTTATTTGAAAATTTTTTCTTACCTGTTAATTTGAAACTTGATTGCTTCTCTTTCACATTTCCAAGATTTTCACAGCTTGAGTATTTTAAAGAGTGAACACTAGGACTCGGAGAGAGGTTTAGTGGATTACTAACATGGGGTGGACTCGTGGATTTTCCAGGATTTGTCGTGTTTGGCGGATTTTTTGTTTCAGTCTCCAGCGCCAGTTGAGAAGAAGATTTTCGTCGTGAGAATTTTAGATAGGATTCTCGTTCAATTGCAGGAGGTCGCTTTGGCCTAGACATATGTATCAATAATTTAATACGGCATTATTTACGGCATTCATTTGTCAACCTACAATTATAAGTACAGTGATAACCGGATAACTCTGAAATAGGAAAGCGACTTTTAAACTCAAGTTAAGACTTAAACTCAATGATCATTATACATAGTAATTGTATAGTGTAAATAGACCCCTTTGCTGAGTTACTAGTAAAAATATTTCCTTTGTAACAACATCAAAACGCTTAAGTATTGCTATAATGTCGTCCTTCTATTCCATTGTTTTCTGGTTATCACTGTTTGATACTTGAAAGAAAAAATTTAGTCCTAGTCCTGCGGTTTCCAAAATATAGTCACCAGAAAAATAAAAAATGTCATCCTAGTTTTAAGTTAAAACGGTCCTATTCTGAACATCACAGTCCTCCATATTTCCGGTAGTTTTGAAAGAACACAAACGGCAAACCACATTTTAAAAATAGCATGCAAAACCTGGATCATTTAGTGATTAGTGTTTCATGAATGATATTTTCAAAATTAGGTTGAAAAATAAATGCCGCAATAGTTTGCAACATAAAAGACGACTTTTAATTCTTCCATTGCAGCAAAATCCCTCAGTTTGTGAATATTTAATATATATTCAATGTTATATTTTCTAATTTTGAAGTTTAAACAGAGATTGGACAAAAAAGGAAGCATTAATTTCAAGTTGAAAACTTTATCTTTAGGTTTACCCACAAAGAATGAGACTTCAGAGACACCTGTATCGCATTCATTCATTTTTTTCTTTTCATCAGCTTTAAACTGGTTTCTTTCTTTAGAAAATCATTTAATAAATCCTTAGAAGACTTTACTTAGGGCAAAAGCCAAAGTTAAACTCTTAGATTTTTTCGGGTAAATAATCAAAAACTAAAGACGACCTATAATTTTTATCTGTTGATATAAATAGCTATTGAAATACCAGAGAATTTGGCTGAGAATGCTATTTCCATATTTATCCATATTAATCTACGGAAAAAAAATAGTTTTCCAATAATCGTCAAAACAACTGAACCGATATTGGTAAAATATTTTTTGTGGGACCTAAAATTATGAAAGGTTTATGGATATATTTTCATGATGAAAACTTGTTGCCAATAAAATTTTTAGAAAATTTTAAAATCCACCAATACGAAAACAAAATAATTTTGAATTTCCATAGGTCAATAGTTCACAGGGGGCTATTGGGACTCATCTGCATGGATCATTTAAATCTGTGGTTTTCAGGGGGTGCCCGAAAACGGTTACAAAGACGATTCTTGAATTTGAAAATGGACAAAATATGTTGTTTCCATTGGGCTTCTATATTTAATACTCTTCAATAATAATGTTTAAGGGAGCTACTGCTGAGTTTGAGCGCAAAGTCGACGTTCAAAATTATCCATTTGGGTGGTTACTGTCGAATTTTTTTATACATTTTTCGTCGTCGTTATTTAATAATTAAAAACAAATCGATTCTCAAAACGTAACAACCCAAATAGATGATTTTGAACGTCGAATTTCCGCTCAAACTCAATAATTATACTTTATTAAAACGTTTTATATGTTTCAAATGAATCCTAAAAAAANTTTTTAAGAGGGGGAAGAAGGCGCTAGTTTGAAGGTTTGAAGTAGACAAAACAGAATTTTTTTAATTGTTCCGGAATGTATACTGATTTCTTTTTATATTGTAGCTTGTTTATGTGTTTTAAAAATTATACTATCAACAGTTGTATAATGAACTTGGTCAATTCGTTAAATGTGTGCTCGAAGCGCAATATTTTTTTTTCTGAAGAGGGGCGAATTCAGGCTTGCCCTTCCCACTGATCCCTCCATCCCATGTCGACTAACCTGGACAAGATAAGTTTGGTTTCTTCATTCGTTTGTATTCAGTATTAAAATGGAGTTGTCTTTGAATACTTTTCAATCTTAAACGCATTTGACGACAATTAAGTAAAAGCGAAAAAATTGAGTTTAAAAGGTCAAATTATGATCAAAGACGCGACAAGGACCAAATGCTTAAATCAGAGTGCTTCCATTAAACTTTAATGATTGTTTTCAATTGTGGTCCTCTATATTTTGTGAATTAAAGAGGGAAGTTTAAAAATTCAACATTTTAAGGAAGAAAAACGACGATATCTTCCTCATTGTTGATCAGATAAAGTTTTTAAGGTTACCGTTTTGAATCGAACATGTCACTTTTTTAAAATAAAGTTTACTTGAAATATCGTCTACAGTCCCTTTAATGTCACTTCATGATTAGTGAACACTCCCTTTAAAACAAAAAAGTTAAAATTGACCAAAGGTTCGATTTGAAAATGTTTAGTTTCTGTCACAATTCTTGTCAATACTGCATTATTGGAATAGAGAGCGTTTACTGCAGAAACTTGCAAATAATTCATGTTTTTGAGAAAAATAAGAACAAATCATGTTTTAAATGACGTTGGTTCAGATACAGGGTGTCCCACGAAACATGACAGATGGTGAATAGTTTTGAATGTTTCTTCCTTATCAATTGAAGACTTTTGCAGTTTATTTTGCTAAAAAATCTTTTACTCAATTATATTTTGCTTTTAAATCAACTTTACTATAATAATACTACCAGCATTGTACATTGCCAGCTTTGGATGCATGTGTTACTTGAAAATACGTTCACAGTTTTTCTAAAAGTTCAAGGTTTTTTGAAATCAGTCTCCACAAATATATTCGAGATGGTTATCTACAGGTTGGTTTTTATTTCATTGCAGATTTCAACTCTCGCATCAGATTCAAGGTCAAACGAAAAATTGAAACGAAATCGATTTTAACATTTTCAAATCTTTTGTCAGTGAATTTTGGATTATGTTAGGAAAGTAAATGCTATTTTTAGGAGTGTGACAGAAATTCAAAAAACCCAAATCGTTAAAAAAACGAATCAATAAACGATGCCTATCTTAACCTGGAAGCCTTTAGGTGATAATGGAGAATTAAAATTTTTTTTTTGTTGAAGTATCATTTTTCGTTAATTTGTATGCTTAACTCAAAACTGGAACTAAAATAAGTTAGAGGGAGGTGGGAAGAGAAGGAATGGGAGGGGAGGAGTGTAAGGTTTGGTTTCAGTGTTTATTTAGGCCACCATTAACCAATAAATAGAATTGACTGGAAACCATCCCGAGATAAGAAAATACCAAGAAAAACAGTTTGTAACTAACTGAAGGGCCTGGCGTTGCCAGTGGAATAAAAAAAATGAAAAAAGGGTTAAAAAATGCTTAAAAAAATTTTGTTCGCTTTTTTGGCCTATAACACACCCCACCCGTGAGTGTTGACATTGATAGTCAAGAGAATCTGAGTTGTACCTGGATAGATACGTGTTTGAGAACCTGTTATGGAGTAGGGCATTTACTAAAAAGCGTCATATCTGACTCAATCTGATTGAGTATTATAGCTGATAGTGAGCATGAGTTGTATCTGTACGATACATATTGAGGGATACAAGAGCGTCATATCTGGATTGATACAGACTGCAGAGTATTATAGCTGATAGTGAGCATGAGTTGTATCTGTACGATACATATTGAGGGATACAAGAGCGTCATATCTGGATTGATACAGACTGCAGAGTATTATAGCTGATAGTGAGCATGAGTTGTATCTGTACGATACATATTGAGAGAACTTATTGGAGTAAAGCATTTTCTACATATTAACGTAATTTCTAGAAACCTTTTAATTTATGATTTACTATTACGAAAGTTTTATCTAAAGGGACTGTCAGCGTAATTTCAAGTGACCCTCCATGCAAATGGACAATGCCCGATTTTCAACGGTCTACTTGATTCCTTTAACTGATCAATAATGTGAATGATATTGTCGTTTTTCTAGTTTTATAAGTTTTTAACTCTGATGATTTCTGATTTGTTTTCCTAAAGTAGAAATGCGCAAGTCACATTTAAAAATTATGAACATTGATATCTAATTCATACTTAATAATCAGACAAAGCTTTTAAGGGTACCGTTGTGAATCAGACATTGCCATCTTTGAATGGAAAATCACTTGAAATTACGCTGACAGTCCCTTTTAAGTGCAAAACTTCTGACAATAAAAAGAGTTTAAAAATATTAAAGGAACTTGGCAGAAATAATGCCAAAACATTTCCTACCAAGGTTAGACAATCATTTATTTAGGAGGAGTTTTAGACAATTTAAAAAGATTTTAGATTTAAGGGTTTTTTAGTAGGACGGATTAAAAGAGCTTTGCTTGAACCTTTGAGGTTCAGTGTTTTATACATTAGATAGTTTTAGAGATTTTCAGAGATTTCACAGCTTTTCAGAGAATTCACAGCTTTTCGCGGAGATTTCGAAGCTTTTCAGAGATTTCATAGCTTTTCAGAGATTTCACAGCTTTTCAGAGATTTCACAGCTTTTAGAGATGTCAAAGCTTTTTGGAGATTTCATAGATTTTACAGCTTTTAAGAGATTCAGACTCATTTATAGAGTCCCGAAAAAGGAAGGAAAATGAGAAAAATGATATCTTTATTTAGAAGGAAAGGACGATATCTTCTTTTCCCCCAGATAAGGGTGAAATGATAGTGTGGACCGCGGGATGTGAATCGGAAATGTATTAAAACTTCAAATCAAGGGTTTCTTAAAATTTCCTCGAAAGTTTTAATATAAAATGACACTGACCTATCCCCAAGCTTGAGTTGACAACCATGAACTCCACCGTTGGAATCTCCTACAGAGCTACCCTCGCTCAATGAGCTGACCCCAAGACCCGGGGAAGATCCTATCACGAAATTCTCCATTTTTTAAATCACATTCTTATAAAGTCTGAAGAGACATTTTTTTCATATTAATTTCACTGTTCAGTATAATGTCTAGCTAACTAGTAACTATTCTGCACTTCTCACAAGCTTTACACGTTTTCATGAGAAGCAATCGATCTCCAAATGCATATTTCTGAAAAAGGGGATCATCGAATAGTTGGACGACAAAATTCCAAAAGTTGAAGTTTAATTTTTTTCAGATGTTTAAAGTTGACTGCTTTGAATATCATATAACTTAAGTTTAAAATAGTTGACATCATTTAAAAATGAAAAAAAAAATATTTTTAAAAAGGTTTAAGGACAACCCCTTTCTATTATAAAAATTGATTTAAATTGCAGATTTTCCGTTCCTGATCTGATCTGATCTAATACGTCCCGATCTAATTCTAAACTATCCCATACCACCGCGCGCCACATATCGTCACTAACAGTAACAACACTCGATTTCCAACCTAATCATCATGCAAACCTCAATCTGAAGAGCTACACAAAAAGAAAAATTTCTTTGATCAGATTAAAATAATAGTCATGACTGACGTATTTTTTGTTCCTTATCTTGTTATACAGGATTTTTTCCTCAAGTTGCCAAGAGATCTTGTTCGATCCTCCAACATGAATATTATATATTTTTGGCTGGGAAAACTACGTTCAAATAATCCAAAATGGTCAAGATAGCATATATACAGGGTGTCCCACGAAATATGACAGTTGGTAAATAAGTAAGTAAGTAAGTAAGTAAGATTTATTAGAGATAAATCAAGATCATAATGCATATTATAATATGATTAACTTTCTCATAAGAATATAATTGAATTGGTAAATAGTTTAGAATGTCTTCTTCCATGATTTGTTAAGTTTTTTTTAATACCAAAGACAGTAATAAAAATATTATATAGGAGTCATATTACAGTGGAATTAATTTCAAAGTAAAATAAACTTGATCAAAAGATTTTTTTAACGAAATAAACTTTAAACAGCCTTTAATATCTAATACAGTGTATGGAAGAGAGACATTGAAAACTATTTACCAACTGTCAAGTCAAGTTTCGTGGAACACCCTGTACCTGCCAAAATACATTTAAAATATTGAAAAAATTACTTTGAATCGATCAATCTATATCAAATACTACTTCAGTTCTTCGTTAAAGTAGTAATCAAACGTCATGATTATTGATCATGTTTTATAATCTTTCACGTTTTCTTTTTTTATACTTCTTTTTCGGGTATCCAGCTATTCTTCGTAAAATGTATCAACCCTCAAAATAGTATACTACAAAGTTTTTTAATACTGATGAGAAATCAATTAATCAAGATAATCAAAGATGTTTCTTTGATTTTTTTTGATTACCAAAGTCACTAAAAACTGTAAACCAATCCTAAATAAACAAATGTTTAAATTCTTATTTTAAACAATGTTATTTTTATGCTTATTTTCTATGGCTTTTCATTTCCTTTTCTAAAAAAACGAATATAAAATAGTAAATAAGTTGTATGAAAAAATGTCGAAATAAAGTAACAATTGTAAAAGTATTAACTGTTTTAACAAAATAAATAATTATCTCTTTCAATTAACTTCAAGTCAACCTTAAATATGGCTGATTAATGATAACGACAGTAAAGATTGAAAGTAAAAGTATAAAATCAATAAATACTACTACTATCCCCACCTAACTAATCTACAAGTACAACTTATACTTTATATTAGCATGTCATTGATCCCCCCCTCACCCAAACTTGTGTTTTACCATTTTATCCCACTTATCTTCCTTCAACCCTCCCCCTCACACACTTCTTTATTGCAAATTTTAAATCCATGGTGATCCAAACTGAGAGCTATGAAAATGATGCTTCAGTAAACTGTCAGGGTATAGCATATAAAACATCTCTGCTATCTAGCTATACCCTTTTGCCAACAACTATGGGACAAAGGAATTGAGTTGTTGCCACAAACTCAGATTTTCTAATCTCTATATCTATGCAAACCAAGGAAGTGAAATTTTGCGTAACGTAATCCTATTATTTTGGCACGACGTTCTACCACAAAGTTTTTGGACTTCAATTTTCTCTGTATTCTGAAAGGTTCTTGCCTTTCAAGAATATATTTTGTCCCTTGCTAAAGCTTAGGAATAGCCCTGGGAACCAAAAAATTGTGTTATCAATATTTATCAAGCACTCCAATAAGAAATTTGTATGAACTTATCAAAATAGTAAACATTAAACAAGTTTAGAACATTTTAAAGAATTATGATTTTATATTCTTTTATCCAATGGTTTTTATTTATTTATTATAGATATTTTTTAGGGATAAAAATTTGAATTGACGCAAAATTCATAAGTTTTACATTTTTTAAAGTTTACACCACCATCTACTTTTTATATCATGAATATGTACTTAATTTGTTAAGAAACCGTTAAGGTAAAATGAAAGGGGGTATATTAATAATATGTTGAATTTGGAAATTTTTGTTCCTATTTTCAGAATAGCTTCACAATAGCATGCTTAAGGGAAAGACACCCTAATGCAAAACAGGCAAAATATCTGTCTTTATAAACTATAATGTGTGAAAAGTTAAAAATCTAGTTTTTAGTCTTTAGTCATTAATTTTGACTCTTTTTGAGTCTTATAAGTCAAAATAAAATTTCGCCTGAGGCGCGATTTTTTGTTCCTAATTATGATTTTTTTGTTCCTAAAAAATTTTCCCCCCCCCCTCACTTAAATCCTGTATCCGGCCCTGGTTGAAGTCTAAAAACTTTAGATGTTGATCGCGACCAATATTAGTTCTATTTGATATCGCTATTAAAAATAAATAAGTATTACATTCAAATTAAAACAGGATCGAGTATTTAAAACTTACATATATCACATATATATGGTTTTGGTATAAAAGTCCCTTTAAGCTATACCAATGTCGATTTCAATTTCCCCCTCGCTTCACTATGCCCCCTCCTCTTCCTAGATTATTCCACCTGGAAGTTCTAGACTAAACTAAACCATTTATACACCCAGTCCTTGCTTATACAGGGTGTTCCAAAAAACATTGGAATTTAGTAGCGATTTCGAGATCGTCTTTGTTTGATTTGTTTATAATATTCATCAACATATATGATATGACTAGTGTCTATGAAATGTTTCTATGATATGCCTAGCATCTATGAAATGTTTATTTATGATATGTCTAGTGTCTATGAAATGTTTATCTATGATATGCCTAGTGTCTATGAAATGTTTATCTATGACATGCCTAGTGTCTATGAAATGTTTAACTATGATAAGCCTAGAATGCCAGTGTCTATGAAATTTCTATGAAATGTTTTATGAATATGTCCTGTCTACAATTGAATGTACTGACTTTTTAATTTACAATCTGTGAAATTATAGAAATATCATGTCTATAAAATGTCCTGTCTTTATAAAATGTTCTGTCTATAAAATGTCCTGTCTATAAAATGTCCTGTCTATAAAATGTCCTGCTTATAAAATGTCCTCTTTATAAAATGTTCTGTCTATAAAATGTCCTGTCTATAAAATGTCCTGCTTATAAAATGTCCTGTCTATAAAATGTCTTGTCTATAAAATGTCTTGTCTATAAAATGTCCCGTCTATAAAATGTCCTGTCCAAAAAATGTCCTGTCTATAAAATTTCATATCTGTGGATTGCACGTGGATTTGTATCTAATACACAAAGTAAGCTCAAATTTTTTGTGGTGACTCACATGGCCACATGGTAGGTTCATGGCCTGTCTAAATTGAAAAGGTTGTCTAAAGAAATTTTGTTTAGAAATCTATAAATGCAAATTGTACACAGAATTAAATCAGCGAAATTTTGGCTTTAGGAACACATTTATATGTTTTAAAAAATTTAGTTTTTGTGCTTTACACTTTGTAAATGTAATTGGGCTAGGGCTCCCATAGTTTTCAGTGCAATAATTATAAACAGATTTTGATTTTCTCAAAAATATTTGAAATTATGATATTGCATTCGAAACATTATGATTTCATGTTTTATAAAAAATGTATCCATTACAAATTCCATTGTGAAAATCTTTTTAATGGGTAGAAAAAATTTCAATTTTCTGTTTTGGATGAAATGATTCCTATCCAATTTCATGGATGCACATCTAAAACGTTTCTGAGCAAATTTGCTTCCGTTGCGCCTTAAAGTAGCTCGTTTCAGATGCAGCGACTTCCCCCTGCCTATCCTAGACGCAGCGCTCGGCCTAAATATTTAATCCTTAACTTGTACAAAATATTAGATAATTCATAATTCTTTAGATTTTTCGTTTTAAGTCAGGTAATGAATGTGTCCTGATCAATCTTAATCCTTGTTAAAAACATCAGTCAACACTGAAATGTCGTTTTGTGGTGTTCTGACGCAGACTGATGGCCAATTTCTTAGACGCTCTACCATAGGTAGAACCATGTGACTAGTCACACTATGGTTACGCTTTACCAGAGCAGCGTAGATAGACAGATACGACCTATAGTTAAATGAATATGAAATTGGCCAAGATTAATGAAGCCAATGTTCATTGCCTGATACTATTCCAGAATTACTCTTATCTCCTAATCTAAAATGCCTGAGATGACCGAAGCTCTGACCACCAAGCCCGAGGAGGTGAACCAGGAGAATGACTCCGGAACTGATTCCGACGGAGAGGATTCAATCCCAGAGCTCGAGGTAATGCAACGAATTCATTCCCCCTCCCAAGTCAAAGGATGATTTCAGTTTGCTGTCTGAAATAAAGTTTTTCTGTTGTGGATTAAACAACATTAATAATGATACGAGTTTACAGCTGCAGGTAACGATTGAAATAAGAAAGAAGATTGATTACATTCAGTATGATCCTTGCTTATGTCTTTTCCTTTGTGGGTAACCCTGTAGCTATAAAAAAAGTTGGCTTATAGTGGGTTATTTCGGGTAGATTTATTTAACATTTTTCATCTCGTGCGTCTTTGAATTGTGGTGCAAACTTTTCTTATTCTCCTCGGGCTTCGTAAATTCGTTACCTCTCCATGGCAATGGGAGGGTGTAAATTTGTGATAATATATTCCCTTGGTAGCATCCATACTGTCTATGGGTAATATCAGATAAATTTTAAACTCAGTTTCTAGACCCGTTCAAATACAAAAAAAAAGATGACTAGTTGAAAAAGCTCAACACTTATTTTCAGATTCTCATTCTTGAAATGTTTTTTTAATTTTGATATATTCTAGGAAACTGCTGCAGGTGGAGAGGGTTCCGCTGTGGCTGCTGGAGATGATATGACCGCTGGAAAGAGTAAGCAGAGTAGAGGAGAGAAGAAAGCCAGGAAAATAATGTCCAAGCTTGGGCTTAAGCAGGTTGGTCCCTTGGTTAATTTGACGGGAAGATCAAATACGAGTTCTGAGGCCATTCCTTCTATAGTGGTCGTGTTTTTCACGTACTTTTGGGGGACGATAATCTGGCCGCTAGATGTCTCCAGTGAGTTAGTGACAGTTTCTCACGCCATTCGGTATCTTGGAACATAAGCCGTACTGTGGTAGCACTAATCTAAGTAGCTTTCTGATTTGTTTCATTGATTGGTTGCCATAGTGTGATCTGTTATAATGATATCGATACGTAATAATACTNCTAATGCATGTATATATGGTCGGACTCGAGGAGAATTGAAAAGGAGGGGGCGATAAGGTTTCCGTACACTTTGCTGTGACGTTTTTGGACTGCCGAGGAACTAGTTTTTGCGTAACAACAATAATAAAGATTGTAAACAATAACACAAATGATAATCAGACGTCTGGCATCTCTGGCGCGTTCATCTTATACTAATTCATGTTTGTTTATATTAGGTTGGCTGCCTTTGTTATTGTTGTTACGCAAAAACTAGTTCTTCAGCAGTCCAGAAACGTCATAGCAAAGTGTACGGAAACCCTATCGCCCCCTCCTTCTATTCAATTCTCCTTGGTCGGACTTAACTAATAACTCGCGGAAGAACGCGTTTGAGCAATACCCTATTTCTCCGTACAAATGACGACCATTATAGGAGACTTCACCTTGTCGACCAATTTAGTTTTGGAAGGCACGGCATCCGAGTCCTAATCTTCCCAAAATAACGGGTTTAAAAACATTCTTTGCATGTCTCAGTACTGGCTTCAACGTCTTTCCGATAGATGTCACCATAAGAATAAGCGTCAGCGCATAATCTAATTTTACTCTTCTTTCGAATTGTTATCACTGAAGGGGTTGTGTTTCACCAAACTTTATACTTTCTCTTGTTGACTTTTAAATCCAATGATCCTAATTAATCAATTTAAATTAAGTTGCTATGTTAAATTTTATTGAAGATTTTAAGATATCTGGCAGGGGTGTGTTTCCCCCTGTTTTGAAATAAATCCCCCCCCCCCCCAGAAGTTCGTTTCGTTTGTGCATAACGCAAAAAAAAAATAATTTTGTGTTTCAAACTTTCAATCGCTTAATTGGGGTATAAATTAATATTTTGGGGGCCAAAGTATGATAAAGGATTAAACAACTTGCCTTTTAATGGCGAATTTTTCATTCCCCCTCTCCCCAAAGATCTTAAATTATTCTTAATTTTTACACCCCCTCTTTCTCGAGTTTTTTCACCTATTGAATTGGTTGGAAACTTTTATGAAATATTCACTGAAAACAACTGTATGCGTTACTTAAATTGCCAATGATTTAAAGGTTTATTACCGATTCAACCTTGAAACCTAACTGATAAAAAAAGGCCGAAAATTATGTGGTTATTCTAGCTGAAAAAGTAATTATTAATTAATACGGTTAGTTTATCCATCGATATATATAAGGCAAAAATGCCAAGTCGCTTGAAGACAAATCACAAATAGAACAAAGATATCTTACGAGGAAACTTGCCACTATCAATTTAGGGTCAATTGTTACGTTTTCATTAAACTTATTATATTTTCACAAGTTTGTTTACTTTTTGTTATGTATGTTTTTAAGCAAGTTTGAACGAACTCTGTTATTCCATTTAATTAAGTGTTAAATTTTTTCCAAATCTAAATTCAAATTAAATAAATTTATGTTTTCCTATAGCTTTGAATCTTATTTTGGACTAATATTTAGGTTACCGGAGTGTCACGAGTAACTATTCGTAAATCCAAGAATATTCTGTTCGTGATCAACAAGCCCGATGTGTACAAGAACCCAGCCAGTGACACCTACATTGTGTTCGGCGAGGCTAAGATTGAAGATCTCTCCCAGCAGGCACAGATGGAGGCCGCTCAGAAATTTAAGGTATTGTTGTGGAGTACATATTAATTCGTACTGAGAAATATAAAAAAACAGATTTTGACCCCGACTCCACGGCCCCCAGTCGTCAAAGAAAATCACTTAATTTTTAATTTCTCAGTTATTTTTGGGCACTTACTCGTATTCGTATTTTCTGAGATGATACTTCCATCCTTTCCTCTCAGTCCCTGGAGATAATAACCAATTGCCATTTTTTTATTCAGTTTTCTCATATTTTTCAGGACTAATACATTTTAATCAATACACTTTAATTTTAAAGGTTTTTTATTTCTAGTTAATTAACGAGACTAGGCGCTATCTAGTCATCATAATTTTATTTTTATACGGATCCATGTCAATGTCTTGCTCAATCTAATTTAAAAGTGTTTCAAAGTTTGCATTTTTCCATAATCAAATTTATTTACGGTTTTTAAACTTCAGAACAACTCACTCTTCAGAGAAAATTTTTTTTTGACAAGAATCGACTTTTTCCCACTTGTTGGATACTTCACACAAAAAATTTAACTTAAATTCCTCTTAAATCAATTGATCATTTTGTTTACAAATACATTTACATACCTGCCAAAAGTTCATCTTGAGTCAAAATTAATGATTTTTTTGTGTTTTAGGCTGCTGAGGCTAGTGCTCCTAGTGAGATGGGAGGATCTGGAACTACTGGACACCCCGCTATCCCAGAGGAAGATGACGATGACGAGGATGTGGATGAGTCTGGAGTTGAGGCCAAGGTACTTATAAACCACCTTCCCATCCTCCATACTTGTCTGGGAAAGAAGCAACTCTTAAAATAAACTGTATTTTATGTGCCTTGGCAACTTCTGAGTTCGTTTTAAAATGAAACCGTTATTAAGGGTTTTTACAATTTTCAGTGTATAACTGAAGGTTCATGTGAAATCAAAAAAATATCAAACGTTCTCAAAGAAGTGAAAAATGCCATCAGTTCTTCCAACATGATTTCGTCATTGTTTTTGGGTCCACTTTTCAACATTCATAACTCTTCAAGGGACTTGACAAGATTTTGGCTGTTTTTCGCGGTTTTTCATAATTTTAAAAATGATGTGAAATGTGCCTTATAAATTTGCGTTTGTTCTCAACTGGACTGAAAGCGTAATTTAAAGTGACTCTTTATGCTAAGATGGCAATGCCCTATTCACAACGGTACCATTGAAACCTTATTTTTTGTGCAGGTTACTTCAGGTTTCAAAGTATTGAATTCTGCCGTAGAAATGCGGCTTTTTTTTAAAGAGAAACCATAAATGTTAATAACCAGTTCTCAAAATTGTAAACTACATCTATTTCATATTTGATCAGAAAAGCTCTTAATTGGACCGTTGTGAATCGGACATTTGTATAATTGCACTTATCTTAAACTCACCATTACAGTCCTTATAAAGCAAAATCTTAATATGGACGTCTGGTGTTAAAGGATATGGGAGGAATTCAAAATCTAAATGAAACTAATGAAAAGATTTTCTTTGTACTGGACAATGACATTATTATTTTAGGATATCGAGTTGGTGATGTCCCAGGCTAACGTATCCAGGGTTAAAGCCGTGAAAGCCTTGAAGAACAACGCCAACGACATCGTCAATGCGATTATGGAACTCACGATGTAGTTCTTAGTCTCCTATCGTAATTTCTGTCCTACTTGTATAAGCAATTACCTGCGCCATGAGCTGATTATTGATCTTGTTGCAGAAGAATGAGTTCAGAAAAGAATATGTTGGTTGAGGATGATCATGAAGACATGTCCAGTGATGAAGAAGATACCAACGCAGCACAGGCGGGAGCTGTTGCACTTCTTAAAGTGAGTCTAAATAACCTATTTTTCCTAGCTGGACTTAAGCTAGAAACTAATAGGCTTTTATTAGAAGTTTTTCCTGTTTTTAAATAGATATTTTTCTGTCATTTATTAAATATAATTTTTGAAGGATCCTGCAGTATTAGCTGCCCTTCAAGGAAAGCTTGGAAGCATGGTCGGTCAAAACAGTGGATATATCGCCTCCCTGCCAGCCCCCGTTAAACGCAGGTATTGTTTATTTGTGAACTAAAAAACGGGAATGTAAACATTCATCTTGTGTTTAATTTCGTTGGGAATATTAAATAAACATGCTTTTATTTCATATCAGACATTTCAAGTTCTGGGTTCAGATTTATTGAATAGTAAGACTGACTGAATTACGAAGACGTCATTAAACCACCTTCAGCTTGAACAGGCGCACAAGAGAAGAGGTTTGCCAATGTCTGCATAGTTCATCAATATTACTGCTATTCGTTAAATCTGGTCTCGTGGTCAAAATTGCAAATAATTTTGGAAAGTATTCTTAAATTAAATCTTATTCTGGGTCGTTTATCTCTTAATAGGTACAAATAAAGGGGATGGTGGAGATGTCCTATTTGATGTGGGGGGGGGGGGGTCCCATCTTAATTTTTTGTTCAAATCGTCCAATTTTTTGGCCGCACGTCAAATTATTGATCCATTTGCATAAAAATAAATTATACTTATGACCTCTAATGGCCTTGATGATTAGAAATTGTTTCAACTAAGACTTCATCAGTCGAATTCCCTGAAGTAAGCCTGAAAAACAACTTATTCCCAAATAAATCATCCTTATAAAGGCCTAATTGCTAATATATTTATCACTTAAAAGTTAAAAGTTTATTCGGAGCGTGATTTTTAAAAAGTTTTGATTACGTATAATGCATTGGATCTCAAGTTTTGAACAAAAGAATCACTTGATGTTTCTTTTTTCGCTTTCAATTAAGATAGAACTTAAGTAACCATTCAGAGATGAAGACATATTTAATTATCTCGATTATCTCTCTTTTTAAGGCCTACGAGTTTTAACCAAGCTTTTTTGGATCCTGATCCGTCGATCCGCATATTTTAAGGATTCGGATCTGAAGCACTGATAAATGGCTGAAATATCCTTGAATTAATTTATTTTTAGGATCAAGAGTTTGAAAAAGCTCCAACTTGAGGCAACTAATATTGAAGCAAGGTTCTACGAAGAGGTTCATGAGCTAGAAGTCAAATATCACAGTCTTTATCAACCATTATATAACAAGCGGGCAACAATCACAAAAGGTCATTTTCCATTTAGTTTTATTGAGAGGAAGTAGTTTGATCAGCAGGGGAGAATATTTTTGTCTATGCGGGGCACAAATAATTACAAATGATAAGTTCCGAAAAATGGAGGCATGGCTCAAATTTGTTCAGCTGCTGAGATCTTAGCGGGTATTAATTAGTTCAAACCGAATCAATTTAACAAAAATATTAGATTTATGTGGAACCGGGCTGGAAAAACTAAGTGCACAGTGAATTGAACCCCCACATTGCATGAAGGAGCCTGAAATCTCTACACCTAATTATTTGATCTTATTTTCCGCTGAATGGGGAAATTCAATTCTAAAAAAATCTTTTCTCCGGAAATTCTACTGTTTTCACAAGGGAGGGTTGATTTTTCTAGAAAATTAACACCCCTGCCAAAAGACAAATGGGGAAGTGTTTTTAGCTAGTTAGTTTTTTGGTCGTTTTTGCCTAAATTTTCTTTCATGGTCAAAATTTGGCATAACAGAAGAGTAGCAAATGTCAAATTTTTCTACTCTAGAAGTATGTCAAATTTTGACTGGCGGAAGATTAATGCTAAAACCAACCCCAAAATGGTTCATGAACAATGCAAAAACAAGCGTGTTGTAATTTGATAGTTTAAAAAAATTAGGATATTGCTTTGCTGAAAAAAGGCAAACTTTAATAAATTATTTAAATCTTATGGAATTTTTTTTTAAAAGCGATCCAAAACGATTAATAATCCTGAAGACGAACCTACAATCTAATTTTATATCTACCTGGTCTAATTGTTCTAATTTTAGGAGATTATGAGCCGACAGAGGAGGAATGTGATTATCCATCAGATTCTGAAGATGAAGAAGCTGAGCTTTCAGAGGATGTTAAAGACAAGGTAAGCATTTTACCCCGATAAATCTTGACCAAAAATCGTCCGTTTTTAAATATGACTGACAAGTTTCTTTAGTGTAAGCAATGATAATCCTATGTGTCCATTTTTCTTGTAACAAGTCTATTTGTTGTATCAACATAAACGGAACAAAAATCATGAATCTCGAGCATGAAAGAAGAAAATTAACAGTGTTAACCAGAGGCGTATTCAGGGGGATTTGGCGTAATTATAAGCTTGACAATTATTTAAGTTTTAAAAAATAAATAAAATCAATTATTAATGAGAAAAATTGGGATCTTATTTTGATAATTTTCTTTCAGAAAATGAAGCTTTTTATTAAAAAAATCGCTTCAACTTCTCCAGAAGATATCTGGATTTTTCTTTAATTGAATTATTTTTCTAATAATTTTTTTTATTTGAGAAGGCAAAGATTGAAGATGAGACGAAATCTGAAGTTAAAGAAGTAAGATTTTTTTAATACAAAGGGGATTGAGGAGATGATGAGGGGGGGGTCCCTGCCTTCATTTTTGGATCAAATCTTCCTATTTTTTGGCTGCACTCCTAGTTTGTGTTAGAATCTCTTAAACTAAAATTGAATTGAAATTTAATGACCTCGACAAATAGAAAATGTTTCAGCTATGACTTAATGAATATCAAACGAAAGCTAGGAACCCAAGGAATACAGTAACAGCAACGAATCTAGGGTTTGACCCTCTAATGACCTAAAATGACATCCAAAATGAAAATTTTGCACTATGGCTTTATGTAAATAGTGTTCGACACTCTGATGACCTCTAATGACCTCAACAGCTTCTACTTTATTACCTCCGTCCATAGCTTCAGTTTGATTGCATAAAGCCAAAGTAAAAACATACCTGATGGTCCTTAAAGGTTGTTGGAGTTCATTAGAAAGTGAAACACTGGATTCCATGCTGCTACTGTATTTCCTTTCGTTTGATATGCATAAAGCCATTTTCTTTTTGTAGGTCAGTATATGCCATTAGAGGCCATTAGAAGGTCGAACACTGGATTCGTTGCCGCTACTGTATTCCCTGGGTTATTAGATATGCATAAAGCCATAGTTAAAACATTTTCATTTAGGGTGTCATTTTGGAGGTCATTTTAGGTCATCAGAGGTCGTTAGAGGTGACAAGACGGTTGAACACTAGATTTGTTGTTGCCGCAGTATTCCCTGGGTTCCTAGCCTTTGTTGGATATGCATAAAGCCATAGTTAAAACCTTTTCATAGAGGGCGTCATTTAGAGGATCATTTTGGAGGTCATTTTAGATCATCAGAGGTCGTTATTCTCTCTTTTCCCCATTGCAACTAAGCAAATTCAGTCTTCACAAATTAAGGTGTAAGGATGTGTAAGAGTGAGGGGAAAAGGGAGGGGGCGCACATATGCTTAAAAGATACAGATGCTAAGGAACATCTTGTGTTACCAGTATAAAGAGACTGTTCTCTGCCCTGAAGATATTCAAATCAGGCCTAAGGAGTTGCCTGAAGGCTGATATTCCAAACGCCCTCCTTCTACTAAAAGCTAATATGAATTAGACCTGTTTTTTTTCATCCAATAAAGTAAAAAAAAAATCATTATCATTTTGTGCAAACTAGTAGAAAAATAGAATAAAAAAATGTTAAAATGTTTAACATTTTTTTAGGCATGAAAAGACATTTGAACTAAAATAAAAAAAATTTTATCAATGATCTGGATCCGGATCCATCCGGATCCATTTTTTTGAAAAGCGGATCCAGGATCCGGATCAGCATCAAAATTAAATGGATCCTAAGCACTGCTTTAAATCTTCATTTGATCTGAAATGTAAGATACCGTCGTTTTTCTTTGAGCGGTAACTTCTGAAAAGAGAATCCGCAAATGAAAATAAACAATTGCAAAAACATGGATTTTTAATTCATTTAGATTAAACTAAGCTTTAAAGGGCACCTGTAGTAAATCGGGTTTCTATTTTACACGGATGGTTACTTGAATTTGGATTGAATTTAATCAAAAGTGGTATATTAAGTTCAGGTTTTATACCGCATAATTTATCAGAACTGGTGTTCAGGCTTAAGGATGAAAAAACTTACCGTTGATGTCCAATTTTTTATTTCTTCCCTCCCTTTTTAAAGTGATCTATCTCTGACTTGAGTTCCATGGAATAATGATTGATCTTTTATTTATTTATTCAGGAGGCTGACGAACCCGCTCTAGAATGTCTAGAAGATATAACCACCACCCTGACTGAGAAAAGTCCGATGGGATTTAGTCTTCACTTCCACTTCAAGGAGAACGAATATTTCACTAACTCTGTACTTACTAAGGAGTATCATATGAAGTGTGAACCAATGGTGAGATTTATTCACTTCATTTTTTTGAAAAATCTGAGTCAACTTTTTATCATTTATTTGAAGCGTAATTTGCGTATATTTATTCCTAAAAAAAACTGAGGTACATAATCCCGTCTACTTGGTCGGAATTCCAATCTTTTTAGTAGTCAACTTCACTTTATTAAGTTATGTACAATTTTTCAAAATTCACTTTTTTCACTAGGATTTGATTTCAAACCTCCCCCCCCCCCCCTCTTAATACAAGTAACTTGTTATTATGTTTTTACTTAATTCCTGAATGTTATTTTTAAGCTCATCCAGACTAAAAATATTGCTCATCCGATCCATAAATTGTTACCCATCTGATTTATAAATTATTGCTCATCCGACCCATAAATTATGCTCATCTAAACCACAAATTTTGCTCATCCGAAAGATATTTTACCGAAAATGGCCTAATTTCCTAATTTTCTGTTTAGAAAGATGATCCGTTCAGTTTTGAAGGTCCGGAAATATTCAAGTGTAAAGGATGTACAATTGACTGGAAGAAAGGTAAGCGATGTAATCTATTTTTTGACCTGGAAACTTAATTATTCGGGAATTTTTAAAATCTAAATTTCTTCGTCTTCGTTCAAACTGTTTCTGTTGACTTTTGAACTTGGGACTGTAATTTATCTGTCCTTGGACCTTCATCTTACTAAGGTTGTGAAGGCACCGTTAAGAATATGACAGTAATAAACGGGAGGACACTTAAACTAAGTCTCAGAATAAATAATAAAAATGGTTTTGTGCAAAATTTGGGTGGAATAAAATTATTCGAATAAGATTATTCAAGTTTTTTTTAATCAGAAAGGTTAATTATGTTTTCAGACATTAAATAAAAATTTCTTTTGATTAGGTAAGAATTTGACTGTGAAACAAGTAAAGAAGAAGCAGAAGCACAAGAGTAAAGGAAATGTTAGAACCATTACTAAACAGGTGAACAAATGATTTGAAAGACAAAAAAAAGTAAAATATAAGTGTTTTATTTTTCCCCTAAAATCTGTTTGATACTACCCAACCCCTTGAAAACTATATTTAAAAACACTTCGTGGAAAATGCGAAGATTCTTTTGAAAGCAGTGCTTAGGATCTATTTAATTTTGATGCAGATCCGGATCCTGGATCCGCACTGAAAAAAGAATGGATCCAAATCCGGATCCGGATCCAGGTCATTTCTTTAAGATTTACTGAATTTTTTTAACGAAAAATAATTTTCAAATTTTTTGTTTTATATTTTTCGCTTGTTTTTATCTTTACTTGATAAATCATTCAGAAATGAGGAAATTTTTATAATCTCTTTATCAAAAGTTCAGAATTGGGGTTTAGGAGTAAAAAAGTTTTTTTTTTGTTTTTGGTTGATATTTTACCCCTTGATCCGGATCCGTATATTTTTGCGGATCCGGATCCAGGAAGCCAAAATCTTGCAGATCCAACGGATCCGGATCCTAAGCACTGGTTGAAAGGGTCTGATTTTCATGAAGTTAAAATTTTAAATTATTCCATCGGTTGAAATGTCCGATTCACAATGTTACCCTCTAAACCTGTTAAACAATGAGAATATATCTATGTGTAAATTCTGACCATTTCTTTTTTCTTTGCGGCAGAAATCAAGTTATAATAAAGGAAAGAAAATTAATTTTAGTTAATATTTCATAAAGGTTAAAGTGGTACCGTTGTATTGTTTGGCGCGAACTTGCGAAAATATCTACCAGTTCCTTTATTTACAAATATTTTAGGTGAAAGCTGACAGTTTCTTTAACTTTTTCGATCCCCCTCCAGTTCCTGAGGATCCTACAACAGAGGTTGATGAGGATACACAGGCCTTCCTCACAGCTGACTTCGAGATAGGTCACTATATTAGGTTAGTTTTATCTTTCACACTGCTGACTTCGAGATAGGTCACTATATTAGGTTAGTTTTATCTTTCACACTGCTGACTTCAAGATAGGTCACTATATTAGGTTAGTTTATATGATATTCCTCACTGCTGATTTCAAGATAGGTCACTATATTAGGTTAGTTTATATATTCCTCACTGCTGACTTCAAGATAGGTCACTATATTAGGTTAGTTTATATATTCCTCACTGCTGACTTCAAGATGGGTCACTATATTAGGTTAGTCTATATATTCCTCACTGCTGACTTCAAGATAGGTCACTATATTAGGTTAGTCTATATATTCCTCACTGCTGACTTCAATATAGGTCACTATATTAGGTTAGTTTTATCTTTCACATTGCTGACTTCAAGATAGGTCACTATATTAGGTTAGTTTATATATATATATATTTCTCACAGCTGACTTCGAGATAGGTCACTATATTAGGTTAGTTTATATATTCCTCACTGCTGACTTCGAGTTAGGTCACTATATTAGGATATTATATTTGGTTAGTTGAGACGTTGTTAAAAATCACTTCATAACGTCATTAATTTTAGAGCTTAACAGGGTTTGTAGGCGTAATTTTTAGTGACCCTTTTTTAAATGGCATCTTTAAAGCTATGTCAGATCAAGACTAAATAAGTTATCCAGCTTAATAATTTTGAAAACTGATAAAATTCGAATGTGGCTTTTTTTTTTTGAAGGTTTTAAAGGAACCGTTGAGATCGGGTGCCCCTCTAAAAATGAAAGGTCACGTGAAAATACGATAACACGCATCCTGAGAAAAATAAACTAAATGATTTGTTTGTGTTAAGAGAGAGAATAGTACCCCGGGCAGTATTATACTTTACTGGAGAAGCTCTTGAGGAAGATTCAGAGTTTGACGAGGAGGAATCTGGCGACGAGGANTAGCTACAGTGTTACCCACAAAGGATGAGGAAAATCTCTGGCCATTATTTATTCCCTTGCAACATTAGTGTAGTGTCTAAATGTTTCTTTTTTACAAATAAAAAAATGGTTTCTTGCATTCAGTAGATGGGGTATCTACTGAATGCAAGAAACCATGCTTTCGGTGTAGTGATGACACTAAAGTTTTTTGAAAACTTATTTGATTAGTATTAATTTTTTTAACTTGAAGCCTTGATTTATTTTACCGGGTTACCGACCAAGGATGAGATTGTTGAAACGACATAAAATTCGTAAATATACGACAATTTTAAACTTGATTTTTGATTTCTTCACGGGTGTATATTTTTATTTCCCCCCCCCCCCCCCCCCCCCNAAAAAGTGGGGAAAGGGAAAAGATGAATCACAAAAAACCAAAATTAAAAATAACAGTATCAGAAACGCTTCAAAAAAACTCGAGCGGGACCTTGAAGTAGACCTTTTTAGCTCCATTTTTACTACTAAAATCCAAAGAATTCTTGCAAAGCAGTAAACTTTTTCAACGTTTGCGATGGTTTTAGAATCCTGTAAAATATACCTTTTTTGAAGTTGGATTTGGGGGGAAAAAATGATTCTAATAGGGGGGACAAATATGAGTCTCGAAACAATATTCACCCCTGGTTCTGCATTTTAATTAGTAGTTGATGCTAAATGTAAGAAAAATGATTAAACAAATTCCGCAGAATCGTTTCTGAAGTCTCATTCTTTTTGGGTAACCCTGTATGATATGAAGATTTAATTGTTTTCTTGAAATTAATTCTGGTTGATATTTAGGAAGTGACGCAGACCCTGATTTCGATCCTAAGTCTGCCCCAAACCCTGAATGTAAGCAGCAGTAATCTCAAACTAGAAAATCCACCAAATCTCAGTCCAATTCTATGGATTTGTCTCACTTACAGTCGTGGATTTTCTGCATGCCGACCTGTTCCCTCGTGTCAAACTCTCATATGTTATACTTAATTGTTGGACATTCGTGTTGAAAATTCGGCTGAAGATTTTATAGCATTTACTGTGATTTTTTTACCAGAGAAATAAACCTAACTACAAGAAATGGTTTACACTTTTAATGTATCATGTTTCTTGTTTTAACCAAAAAATTTCATGTGATTATTGGATTCTGTGTGCTCAGATATAGAATGCAGTTAAACGGCGAAGAAAATGTGGAGACATGATTGAAGTTTAGAAGATTTGGACGAATTGTATTTTGAGCAAACTACAACCTTGCTGCGATAATCTTCAGTAGTTCTACGTTAACAAGTTGCTGACTGATATATTTGAAGATAACTGACATATTTCTACAACGACTTTAGGGTCAAGTCATGGGTGACATCCCTCCCTCCCTTTTAAAATTATCCCCCCCTCATCCTCGAAGATAAAAAAGCGTTGGCATCGTTGGCACAGAGTGGAACAATAAAAAGACTTTCTTAGCTGTGTTTGGGGAAAATAGTTGAAAAGGCTTTATCGGGAAACATAAATTAAAATTGGAAATGAAGGATGATGGGATACAAAATTTTATAATTTATCTTCCCTAAATCATCGTTAATCATTTCACAAAGAAATACACCATGGGCTGAGTTGAATTAGAATTTAAAGTTGACTGACAAATTTAAAAAGTTGATGATAGTAGCGTAAAATTGGTAGACATTTTACATTAAAGGGACTGTCAGAGTAACTTTAAGTGATCCTTCATGCAATGACGTAACTGTCGATTATAACTGCATCCTTGAAAGCAACTTGTGTGATCAAGTTGGAATTAGATATTAATGACTTTGTTTCTTTACTGATGATTTTCATTTGCGATGTAACTGATGTCTTTTAAAAAGCGAAACTTAACGAAAATAGAAACACTTCTAGTCAGAAAATGACTGTTTTTTCCATATTTTTTTTATCAGATTAAGGTTTCAGGGTTACCTTTAATAATTGCCATTATTGCATGCGAACATTTGAAATTAGGCTTTCACTCCCCTTAATACATTAAGCTCTAAATTTGTCTATATATATTTATCTTAACTTTGTAAAACCGTAACGACTTTCTCAACTTTTTTACCGCCCCAAGAACCCTATGATTCCCCCAAGATAGTGACGTCAACTTTATCTTTTTCATCTTTAAAGTTGAAGAAATGGTGGACAACCACTTCACTCCGGAAATTAAGATTTTTACTTTATCACGAATCAATTTTGCCAAATTGGTCTTGGAAACCCTTGTTAAGTAAATTTCCCTTAACTTCCCTGTAAAGTAGTTGTAAATAATTATCATCATTAACAGATGTGGTAGCTCTTATTGTAACATTTCCAAGCTACGACGGCCGAATGTGCTAAGAATTTAATACAATGCATTCTACTTTAGACTTATTTTTTATATCTAACTTTCAAGCAGCGTGGAAACAAACGAAGGTGTCAATTAAAAGCTTCCCTTCGTTTACTTGTAAAATTGTTATTGAATAAAAAGCATTTGTTAAAAATCAAAACTTCATATAAAATGGCGTCCTTATTGTATTGATATGAAACGCATCTGGGGAATCTAAAGTTCTAGATTCCCCAGATGGAATGTAATTTTCCGAGCTTTAATGTTATCTCAATATTTTTGGTTCGTCTTTGATAATTTGTTTTCATAGAAATACAATGGCTACGGATAACCTTGAACTATTTTGCGAGGTAATAGAACATAGTTTTTATACACGTAATAAAGAGTGTCTTTTTTCCCATAAATTGTAAAGATACAAATAGCAGGCAGACCACATTTTGGAAAATATAAAAGACGCGTCCTTTTAGAATTCATCGTCGCTTAATTTCTCGTGTAAGGTTGAACACTTCGTATATAAAGTGCTTGTACTGAATCATTACTGTATTATAATATTGTGTACTGAGTACAAATTAATGTTATGTACTGTAGTACTTATGTTGTACTGAGTACGCATCAATGTTGTATACTGTAGGTAGTGCTTAGGATCCGGATCCGTTGGATCCGCAAGATTTTGGCTTCCCGGATCCGCAAAAATATCCGAATCCAAGGGGTAAAATATCAATCAAAAACTGCAAAAAAAAAACCTTATTTACTCCTAAAACCAAAAACTGAACTTTTGAAAAAAGGAGAGATTATAAAAATTTCCTTATTTCTGAATGGATGAAGTTTCAGGATAAAAATATGCGGAAAAAAAAATTTGAAAATTATTTTTTGTTAAAAAGATTTAGTAAATCTTACAGAAATGACCTGGATCCGAATCCGGATCCATTTTTTCCCAGTGCGGATCCAGGATCCGGATCCGCATCAAAATTAAATGGATCCTAGGCACTGACTGTAGGATTACCTTTATACTAGGTACAAATTAACGTTGAGTACTGCATGGATGTTGTATAAATTAATGTTACGTACTGTAGGATTACTGTTATACTAAGTACACATTAATTTTATATACTGTAGGATTACTTTTTTATTCAGTACAAATTAATGTGGTGTACTGTTGGATTACTCTTGTAATCTATATATAAATTTGGCTTGTCTGTCTGTTTGTATCCAATAAACGTCAAAACGGTTGAACCGATCGGGCCCAAATTTTTTGTGGGACATATAGGGACCCCAGGGAAGGTTTATGAATGATTGAAATTTCGATCTTCATTAAAATTTTTAAAATTTTGAAAATCCACGAATTTTTTTGTGAAAATCCGCGAATTATTTTTGTTTTGTTTTACGATGTACACAAAGAGAACATGTTCACAATTAATTTAGAAGATGGGCGCGAAGCGCCCTCTAAGGCTATTGAGTACAAATTAATGTTGTGTAATGTAGGATTACTGTTGTACTGAGTACAAATTAATGTTGTGTTCTGTTGGATCACTGTTGTACTGAGTACAATAGAGCCTATACTGCTGCGTACATGAGAACTCTAGAAGACAAGAACCTCGCTGTCCGAACAGAGGAGGTAAAATATACTTTTGGGGGAAATCCTTATTTTTCTCTCCCACTCTCTAAAATTTGGCCCCCCCCCCTCAGATTAAAGCTGTTTTAATTTTTGGGTATGAAGGGCATGAAAAAAGCGCAAAGAAGATGTCAGACATTTCTCTAGAATATTTAGGAAAATTAACATGTCCTTGAATGATAACTGAAGGATTGCAGAATGATTTAGGTGTATTGATTTGTAGTTTTCATACAGGGTGTCCCACGAAACATGACAGTTGGTGAAAAGTTTTAAATGTCTACTTCCATATGCTATACATTAGATATTAAAGACGTTAAAAAATTATATTACTCAAAAAAATATGTTACTTTGAAATCAATTATACAATAATAGGACGGCTAAAAATATTTTTTTTATTCTCTTTGGTATTAATTCTACTTAACATATTATGGAAGTAGGCAATTTAAATTTACCCACTGTCTTGTTTCGTGGGACACCCTGTATGTCTATGGGTGTCAGAATACATTTTTTTGAAAGTGAAATATTCGTCTCTCTAAGTATCCTAGGGAATATTTTAATACCTTCTTTACTAGACAATTTTTTTATCAAAAAAATCCTTTGTATTTGTTTAGGAAGCCCTGAACTGTGCAGCGTTCTTTCAACAATATGTGATGGACTATGTTAACTCTAAACAATTCTCGGAAAATACATTTTATAACTTTAAATGGAAAGAAAAAACAAATAGTAGGACTGTAGGAAAAAGAGCATTTGAATGTTGTTTTAATTTGTGCGAGTTTGGTTTTATTTTCCAGAAGACACATTTTTCAAGAAATATCGTTGAGAATATTTCATTTTTCAAACACCCTTTGCTAGGCTTTTTTACTCTCTCCATATGATTAACAGGGTTACCTATAAAGGATGCACCATTGCACATTGACCCTAATTCTGTAGCATTCTGGGTTAACCCAAGGAGTAGGAATACTCCTTGGGTTGACAACATACTGGGTACACTAGACGGACTGGTAAGAGTTATAACTACACCAGGCCAGATCTTTGAACTTGATCATGTAACTTTTAAACTTATATGGCGATGCAGAGTATTTTTCCCTTATTCTACGTTATTACAGAACCTAAAATAATTGAATCTTTGCCACAAATAGAAATTGTCAAACTTTGATTATTTGATCTAACATAATTCATAGTTTGAAATATCTGGTCTGCGACATCTGAATTCCTTTAACTTTCAGAATATCATGTTTAAAGAGTTAAGGTCGCCAATCATAAAATATCTTTATTTGATAGTAAGCTTTTCTTTCACACATGCCCACCGCTCTTTTTTAAAGTTTGGTCGAAGATTTTAAAGTTTTAATTTTATGTTTTATTTCTAGACACACATTAATAATGCAGGAAATCGCCTTTTTCTGTTCTCACCATGATTTTTAATACTTTAGGGTTAATTTTTGTCAGGGTTTAGTTTTTTAGTCTTGGTTTTAATAAAAAATATATTTTGAAAATCTAGGAAAACTTGTTGAACAAAATCTACCCCGGGATAGTCGTAATGTAAGTTTTTATTTTTAATATCGTTTTCGATTGGAAAAAAGTTGACTTATTACATGAAACAATTGTGCTGTAATACGGCATACATCTGGTAAAAATGCTCGATCACAATATCGAACACGTTTACTACAGGATTACCCAAAAAGGATGAGACTTCACAGACAACATTTACGGAATTTAAGCCGTCCCTTTTCTTATAATGGTGGTTCCCTCTAGCTTTAAACTTGTATTAAACATTTAAAATACAATTTCTAGGACTGAAGATGAAGTTTAAACCTCAGAAAGTCAGAACTATAATAGAGTTATATGTCATCATTAAATTCTCATCCTTTGTTGGAAACCCATTATTAGAGTGTTTCAATGTCGTCTGCACATTCCACAGGTTTATGGATACCGTTGTATATTTTTATATTAGGGTTGTCGTGATGAGTTTCCTGATAATAGTTTCTCTACTTGTTCTTCTCAACCTCATGCTTGTTGGGCTTGGATTTAAACCACTCAGGGCCTATCTCTGCTGGGGTAAGATTAATGGTGTAAACAAATCTTGGGTACGGTCATGGGAGCCATTTCCTCCGCCCTTAGAGTTTACATGTTCCCATTTCTTAGCTGAATGGGACTGTATTTAAAGTTAAGATTACATTTTTTAAATTAAAAACTTTAAATACCATTTATTCTTGGATATTGATTAAAATATATGCTTCCTTTTTCTTGTTGCGTTGTAATGGATTACAATTTGTTAGTGATTTTCAAGGTTATAATGCAAGGAAAGTTACCAA
>NW_019397594.1:166930-181889 GCF_000591075.1 Eurytemora carolleeae | reverse complement strand
TTTTTTATATTACTGCCTTTTTTGTCAATGTTTGCCAGCAAACTTAATATAAAAAGTTTAGTTAAAATAAATAAATTCAGTTTTTAGTACAGATCTTTGTAGTTAATGTAAAATGAATGACTTTAATGAAGGGTATAAAACAAGGTGAAAGCTGAAAGGTATGTAATGAAGCCTTTATTAGATTGAGTTTGTAAATCCCAGAAATGAGTGGAAATTGCAAATCAAACCCAATTATAACCAATAATTTGATATACATCATGATATTTTTCTAGGGGGGGGTAAACAAATTTCTAGGGGGGGGTAAAAAAATTTCGGCGCGCTTCGCGCGCCAAATTCAAAATTTTTACCCCCCCCTACAGAATCCTTATATCCGCCCCTGATCCGGATTTTTGAATTTTAAAACTTTAAAGGTTGTTTTTGTCTAATTCTGTTGGGTTAGAATATGTTAGGTGTACTTTTCTTAAAAAATTGTTCCCCCACACACCTTTTGAAATAATTTTTCCCCCCAGAAGTTATGATATATATTTTACCAAAAAAATTTAGGGTTTATTTGCTGATTGGGGGAAAGTTATGACTTTTTGGTAGTAAATTATCAAAAAGGATGAAAAAAACTTACTTTTTGGTGTGCAAATTTTTTTTCCAAGGGGGGAATTTTCAAAAACATACACCCCTGATAGAATTTTCATTAAATTAATTTAATCCAACTAATTAGAGTGCTTAATTTTGAATTTATGTTGTTTCTTGAGATTCTATCGCGCCTTTTGAATAATTAAACTTAACTTTCATTTCAAGAAACATATGTACATTATATTTAATAAAAATAAAGCTTCATGGTTAAATTTTCACCGTTGATTCCTCTGATATTTTTAATGAATTTATTCTTGTTTTAAGAAATTCCTTATGGGTGACAATCGACAATATTTTAAGTGACCCGCAAGTTTAAACATTAACGATATTACCTATAAGCCCTCTATCTGATCATCAATTAGGAAGATATCGTCGTTTTTCAGTTTTGTTATTGAAAACCACATTACAAAATATNAGAAAAGGATTTCGTTGTAAATCAGGCATGCCGCTAAGAAAAAATTTAAGGGTCTTTTATAAATACGTGTCTACAGTCCCTAATTTTTCTAGATTGCTTTACTCAAGAAGACCTGGAAGAAAGAAAGGAGGTAAAAAAGAAAATAGAAGCTGTGTTGCTGGAATGTAAGGATTGTCAGAAGGAAAAGAACGAAGCAGGAGAAAACGGTGGAAATAACACGGAGGAATACAAGAAAGAAGATGAAAATATGTCGGATGAGCTAAAGAAGAATAAAGATGAAATACAGATAATGGAAGCCCAGGAACCAGATTTAATTATTCTAGCTCAAGAGAAAGTTGAACTGCTTAGACTTAAGTTGAACCACATCTCTTCCGCTTGATCCGGTCTTAGGATTCATTTCATTTTGATGCGAATCCGGATCCTGGATCCTCCCATGCAAGACGAAGAAATTTTAAATTATTTTATTTTTCAAATTATCTCTTTTTCTAACAGTTCAGATTTTGATTTGTGAGCAAAATGTTTTTTTTTTTGAGTTTTTGGTTGATATTTTGCCCCAGATATTTTTGCAAATCCGGATCCAGGAAACTTAAATATTGCGGATTCAATGGATCCGGATCATGCCCGGAACATAAGAGAAGTGGTTCAACTTAGTTTAGCGGTTTAACATGCCTCACTTTTCATTAAATCTGGTCCTACTAGGGAAATAAGCTCGATGGAAACCAGATCAAAAAAGATAAGGGTCCGACTGAAAATCAAGAAAAGACTGTAAACACGAAAATAACGAGAGATCTTGTGATGAATGGAGATCAAGGGAAGATTAAAGATCAGGTGCTAACTGAAGATCAGGTATTCACTGAAGATCAAGTGAAGACTAATAATAAAGAGAAGACTGAAGATCAAGAAAAGAATACAGTTCAAATGAAGATCGAAGAACAAGAGACCACTAAAGATCAATTGAAGACCGAAGCTCCGCTGATGACTAAAGATCAAGTGAAGATCGAAGGCCAAGGGAAGAAGACCGTAGATCAAGAGAAGAATGAAGATCAAGTGAAGACCGAAAATCAAGAGAAAACTGAGGATCAAAAGAACCCAGAAGACAAGAAGACAACGGAAGATCAATTGAACATCAGAAATGATAAGATGGAGACAAACGAAGATTCGAAAATGAATAAAAGAGAAGATTTAAATAGATCATCCTGAACTGCTTTGGGTAAGATTTGACTCACACACTCAAGCAGTCCTAAAGTATTTATAAGGAACATTAAAACCCGTTTAACTTCAAGTTGTTTTATAAGAACCCCAAGTTTTTTACTTCAAAATTAAAGAAGAAAATTTAAAGAATGAAATATTTTTTTGTGAAAAGTTTTAAACAAATGTTTATTTTTTGTTTATTCAAAATTTGTTTTATATTAAATTATTTTTCGTTAACCATGCTAAATTAAAGTTAATAGATTAACAATTGTGTGTAACATATGTACAAAAGCTCATTAAATGTTGGATTTTTCAAAACATTCTCTTCCGTTTTAGTATAATTCTGAGTGAGTATTGTATTGCATTTACAGATTGTCCGTCTTTTTCACTCGTTCAAGTTTGAATCTTATTGATTCGTCCTTTTAGTTCACAATTAGTCCTTGGAGTCTATTTTCATAATTTCCTCTTTCCGGAACACCCTGTATATCAAATTTATTAAAGGCAGAAATAGATTTTTAGATGGCCACGGCCCGTCGCGTTTGCAATATTCCATGGATGCCTGCTAAAGGAGAATGAAACGATTCTTTTCATTAAAAGTACAATGCACTCTTTTCTCTAAAAGATACCAATTTTCCCTAAAGCCCCCACCCCATTGAAAATTAGGTAGGGTGCCCAGCAAAGAATACTCATCCCTTATACATAATAAAACACCGATTAAATATATCGGAAGCAAAAGACGACATTTAAAAATATATTATGTTTACTTCTATATTCTTAAGTGTACACTTTGTACTCTAACACAGTCAAACTTCAGACATTGCAGATATTTAAAATATTTGATAAAACTCAAGAGAAACTGTGTCGAAAACTCATTACTTAGAAGATTTTTTTCAAAGTTTGTAAAGTGATTATTATTAATATTTTGTAATTTCAGACAAGAAAATATTTGTCAGCATCCGGCCAGGCGCGCAACTAGACATTTGGTTAGAGGGGGGCTAGGAGGAATTTTTTGGCCCCCCCCTAAACATTTTTGGGGGGGGGCAAGAAAATGTGTGTTATACTTAAACAATAAAAAACTAACCTGCCCCCTAGTCAGTAATTATAATAAGTCGCGGTTATGATTTAATTGGACCAGAAATTATCTTACCTCTATCCTAGTTAATATTGTCAATCCTGTTCTAGCCGCAGTGGTTAATTTCAGATGCTTTCGAGGGAAGGGGGGGGGGCCTTTGTCCGCTACAGTTAAGCTAATTAAGTTGAACCCTAAAATACTAAAACTCCGGGACCGGATCGTACAATTTTTTGTAGTATATAGTATAAACCCTAACTCGCAAATTAATGAAATTTTATTTTCAGTTACCAATATGTAAAATGCAAAAATACTATTTATTTGTAAAACAAGACACTATCTATCTATCGACTGCTAAGCATCTGTAAGCTCTATGCTATGTTGGTATGGCGGGCAAACAATATAAAACTCTGCCCGGGCCTCTTCGACCACGCGCAGATAAAAGGCGGTCACAAGAACATCCTCACAGGTATATTTACACAAATACGGGACTGTTAAGAGTTTAAGCCCTATTTGCAATGGAACCCTTAAAATCTTTATTTGGGTAACGACTAACTTTAATGAATGTATTAAATTTTGAAAGTGTAAAATTCTAACCATTTTCCTGGTTTCGTAAATGCTGCATTAATCCGCACGTCGCTACACTGTACACAATGTACAGAGAAGTCACAATTTTAAGATAAATGTGGAACATTTTTATGTAGACACATTGACCGCAAATTTGAATTTGAATTGGAGTGTTACTTGAAATGACATTAAAATTTCATTCCATGAAAAGTAGGAACAGAAGTGTCTGAAAAGCACCTTTATAACAAATTTGCAAATCCTTGACATAATTATTATAGGTTGTTGAGATTTTGTTATTTTGACTTACAAGAAGCCTCCATGAAAAATGAGAATTGTATGTTTAAAGTTTTATATCACACCGGTGCAAAATGTTGACTAAGACAGAAGATAAAGAAATCGTTGATTAACAAGCGATTTGTTTTTCTTCAATCAGGAATTTATGTTATGACTTAATTCATATTTAGCAGAATGTAGTGAAAGAAATAGATTGAGAAAAACATTTTGAAACATGTTAGATTTAGCCAAAAATGTACTGCAAGGAAAGTTATTTGCAGTTCCGTATACTCTGCGTACATATTAAACCAGTTCTCTCTGGGCGGAATTTGTAAACAAGAAAAGATGCCTCAGTGTTCGTTAAGTATCCGAGGAGGTTAAAATCATTGAATTTTGATAATTTTGATAATTCACATAACAGTTTCCTATGACCAGAATATTCTGTATGTTTTAGTCCTCTATTTGGATTGAACTTGAACCTGAATTTCTCCAATCTGTTCTCCAGTGGTGTTAGTTTCTTTGATAACCTCAGAAAGAAAACTCCCTCTACTCCACAGGAATACGGCACATATATTCTAATGGATCAATTTTATAATTGGACCCCACCCCCTATACTCTAGATCTCATGTGCCTATAAAAATCGAAATTTGTATTGTTCCCAAAACCGGTGAAAACTGTCCGATTGGTAATTTTTGTATTTTATAAAATTGTTTGTTAAATGACTAAAAACTGATTTTTTGGAACTCTAATATTTTTTGCCTTTATATTATATTTCAATTGCGGTAAACGATGTTGTATTGATAAATATGCTGACCACGGTGTAATCGTTTCTGAAAATACAGTGCACTAGCTTGGGAACCCAGCGTTGCCAAGGTTACTAAAAGTTACTCCCGCCGTTTACCTGCAATTAAACGATTTCCACTAAAAGTTACTCCCGCCGTTTACCTGCAATTGAACGATTTCCACTAAAAGTTACTCCAAGCCGTTTACCTGCAATTGAACGATTTCCACTAAAAGTTACTTTCGCCGTTTACCTACAATTGAACGATTTCCACTTAAAGTTACTCCTGCCGTTTACCTGCAATTAAACGATTTTACTGGGAAACTAAATTTTCGCTATTAAAATCGACATGTTCAACTAAGAATCTCAAAACCAAGCTAAGACCATTTCCGTGGATCTCCCAAGCTCCCCAATCAAAATTTGAGGCAAATCAGTCAAGGGGTTCCTGAGTTATGATCAGAGAAACAACCAGACAGACAAACAATGATAATTTTCTATATATATATATATGATGCAAACCATTATAAATTGTTTTTTTATGGAAACAACCCGAAAATATAATGTAAACGATAAAAATTAGTGTAAAAAAATCAAAGAATTCATTCAGCCTTTATTGTATTTTACCACATTCAGTTCATTTAAATAATAGCTTATTAGTTTGAAAATATCTTTTTCAAATTAAATATTAATGTGGTTGTACCTCAGTCGGACATGGCGAGCTCCCCTAGTAATAGTTTAAGGTAAGAAATATTGTTCTAGCTCTTAATTGGACTGTAATTGTAATTATAGATGACCCTCCATTATAACTCTGACAATTTCTCCATTTCTCAAAGTGAGATATGCGCAAGTCATATTCGTGGAGAAACTACAAATGAAAATCAATTATGAAGAAATAGATAAGTAAATCATGACAATGTGAATCGGAAAGTTTATCACTGAAGGGTCACTTATAATTAAATTTACCGTCTCTTTATGCGGAACATATCAAAAATGTAAAAATTTCAATTTTTACCCCTTGGTAGTATCTAGTGAAATAACATTAGCGGAAGTTTGATTAAACTATGTCTTGTAAAGTAGTTCGCGTCCTTCTTTGTACTTTTAATTATTTCTTTGATTTGAAGTTAGAACTTGGGACTAATACCTTTCCTATATCCCGTGGTTTTCCTCAAGTGCCTACCTCTGATATCGAGGTCAAAGGTTCAAGTTAAACTATACTCCAGACAAAAGTTCGAACCTCAATAAACAATAAATATTTAGGATTTCGCAGATTTTTCTGTCTTTATTGGTGGATTTTATAATTTTAAACATCGACATGTTTAAAAGGCATTATTATAAATTGATGTGTCTTTAATACAAGCAAACAATTCTAAATAGATATTATCAGGGACTCATGGTTGTCTTATACAGATACTCCACGCTCTAAATCATTGTAAGATTTCTTAAGAATTTAAGCAGAGGTGTATAAGTCCCCATTTTACAGCATGAAAGACACCTCTGTTATCTTCGCTTTTGTATTCTTTACTCTGCTTTACCCTTGGGCCCTACCTTCCCCCCATTTTCAACATATTTTTATTCTTTACTCTGCTTTACCCTTGGGCCCTACCTTCCCCCCATTTTCAACATTTTTTATTCTTTACTCTGCTTATACCCTTGGGCCCTACCTTCCCCCCATTTTCAACATATTTTTATTCTTTACTCTGCTTATACCCTTGGGCACTACCTTCCCCCCATTTTCAACATTTTTAAATTTTATTATAAATTTGAAATTTCTAATGGGAAATATATAAGTATTCTTTTTACACAATTTTTTATTAATCTAGTTTGAAAATCTTAAAAATAAATTGTAAAGAAATAATTACGGGGGTGTTAAATATAAGTAGAAAAATATATTAAGCAAATTATGAAACCTATTATAAATAATGATTCGACCTTTTTGTGAAATTATATTCTATGAAAGTGATGGGAGTTTGTTCTCAATTTAAAATGCTCGTTTTAGAAAAAAAAATACGATTTAAAGTAAAAAGATGGGTTTACGGGGGTTATTTGGGCTGAGTCCAGAAACTAATGCATGTTTCGCTGTAATTCAACTTTAAACCTTTCTTTGTTAAAACTTCTTGTCTTTAATTTGATCCTTAACTGTAAATGCATGTTTTTTCTTAATATGTCATCCTGCAATTTTTTGTCTAGCTTAAAGCTTTAATTAAGGTTTTGCGCAGTTTTCTTAACAATAATTCAGAATTATTTGTTTAACTCTTCAAATTGTAAATATCGAAAAGAGAGAAGAAAACAATTCTCTAATGAGCCTGCATTTTAACAAATGACTTTGTAAAGTTGTTTATGACGATCCATGCAAAAATGGCATTGCACAATTCACATCGTTACCGTCTCAAGCCTCTAGGGTACCGTTGTGAATCGGGCATTGCCATCTTTTCTCGGAGGGTCACTTAAAATTACGCCACATTCCCTTTAATCACGTAATAATTTTTTTTTTTTCTGTACAAAGAAAGCCATATTGATTTGTTGAAAGAAAAAAATTTTATTGTTCAAAACATTTTTTATCTAGTGATTCTTCCAGTAGTCCTCCCGAGAATATTGAAATGAGCCCTTTCTGCTTCGGAGAGGGTAAGGAAATTAAAAATAACTAAGTCCCCCCCCACTTACATAAATTGTTAGTTTAACAGGGGGTGGGGGGGGATGTAAATATAGTAGTACTGATAAAAAAATGTATTTATTGTTTACGGACATCAGCTGGTAAGTTTGTTCTCCCAAAATCATTATTTTCCCCAAACTCAGGGAAAAAACTTTCTTGGAAGTGGATGATTTTTACCCTTGATTTTCTGTATTTTTTGGGTTTTGGGAAATATATGTCCCTGATTTCCTACATTGTCGAGAAGTAGGGAATATATCCCCGGATTTAGTTAATTTTCTAGGTGTAGAAAATATATTCCCTGATTTCATGAATTTTCTAGGCGTAGGGGAATATATTCTATGATTTCCAATATTGTCTAGGTGTAGGGTATATATTACCCTAATTTCCTATATTGTCTAGGTGTAGGGAATATATTCCCCTGATATCATGAATTTTCTAGGTGTAGGAAATATATTCCCTGATTTCATGAATTTTTTAGGCGTAGGGAATATATTCTATGATTTCCAATATTGTTTAGGTGTAGGGTATATATTCCCCTGATTTCCTTATCTTGGTGTAGGGATTATATTCCCCTGAATTCCTTTATTGTCTAAGTGTATTGAATATATTTCCCTGATTTCCTATATTGTCTAGGTGTAGGGAACGGTGAGGGTCATGATTGGGTGGAGCAGGGTTGTACCAACCCGACTTGGTGCGATCTTTGCGGAGAGCTTATATGGGGTCTTTACGATACAGGTAAATTGGAATAAAATTAAAGTAAAAATAAAAACGTAAAAAAAAGGAAAAACTCATCAAACACTGAGGGCGGGCTTTCCTATGTTTTTTTTTTAACAGATTTTATATTTTAGGTGTTTGGGTGTGTGTTCATTGTAAGTACACAGCTCATGTGAAATGCAGGTATTTTAGTGGTTTTTAAAGTGCTAATTTAGATATCGAGCAAAATGTTCAACAATCATTATCCGCAAATAATGAAATAAACCCCATTTGAACAATAAAACCTTAAGTCTAGTGATATCGAAATGTTTTTAATCTTATCAGTGTCTAGGATCCGGATCCTGAATCGGCACTGACAAAAAAGGATTATAAATAAATGTCATTGTTTTGATGCTAAAAATGATTCAGAAACAAGGAAATTTTTGATAATCTCATTTTTTCAACTGTTCAGATTTGGGTTTTGAAAGCAAATGATTTTTGTTTGCAGTTTTCGGTTGATATTTTGCCTCTTGGATCCGGATCCGGATCGAGAAAAACAAAATGTTCCGGATCCAGATCCTAAGCACTGGATGATCTATTAGAGAAATATTTAAATTTTAAATATAATTATCCAGGGAAAGAGTTAAGTTAGACTGCTCATCAATACATGCTGTAGGTGAGAATTATATTTTTTCTTTCTACATTTTTGGCTTGTCTGTCTTTTTGTTTGTGTCCAAGTATTGAGTTTTTTTTTTTTAATTGTTAAAATACATCAATCACTACAATTTTTCAATGTTCACGGGGGGAAAAGCTACTTAAAAACCAACAATAAAAAGCTAAAATTGTTAATTAGATAAGAGGCGCGAAGCACCCTAAAAGCCAATTCCGTTTTCTGAAGTTGCCCAAGTGAGCAAAAGACTAACTGTTAGTAAAAGTCAAATAAGTTTGAAAATTTAAAAAGATAATATTTCAGATACTCCAGATGGTTCAATTTTATCAAGATCTGACAGTGTCTCTTCAACATACACAACAGCAGGTAGAAGGGGCAAAGTAGGATTCACTAACAGCCTGATTTGATTTGATTTGATTTGATTTGATTTGATTTGATTTGATTTGATTTGATTTTGATTTGATTTGATTTGATTTGATTTGATTTGATTTGATTTGTAAGAGTTTATATAAAGGCTTATCATGTGTTAGAGGAGATAGTCACACTTTCGTCTTTAATTGTTCACAAAGATCACACGAAACTTGATTATATACCTTTATCTGCTCGAAAGCAGCAGTCCCGGTTTAGAGAAACACAGATGCTTCCGACGGACTTCTCCCAGATGAGGAACGGATACTTCTCCGAGAGGAGGAACGGATACTTCTCCGAGAGGAGGAACGGATACTTCTCCGAGAGGAGGAACGGTTACTTCTCTGAGAGGAGGAACGAATACTTCTCCGAGAGGAGGTACGGATAGTGATGGGATCTAAATAAGATAAGGTTAACATTAGATCTAAATCTTGAGGACAGCTTCATAATCGTTTTTCACCTTTATCTGCTCGAAAGCAGCAGTCCCGGTTTAGAGAAACACAAATGCTTCCGACGGGACTTCTCCGAGAGGAGGCGAGGATACTTCTCCGAGAGGAGGCCAGAATACTTCTCTGAGAAGAGGCGAGGGTACTTCTCCGAGAGGAAGTAGAGATGTAGATGGGATCTAAATAAGATTAGGTTAACATTAGATCTCATCTTGAGAGCAGTTCATATTCAATCTTCACCTTTGTCTGCTCAAAAGCAGCAGTTCCGGTTTAGAGAAGCACAGTTACTTCCGACGGGACTTCTCCGAGAGGAGGTGGGGACACTGTTGCTCAGCAGGGAGGTACTCCGCAGGCAGATTCTCATTCATGTTGAAAATACAAACAGACTCTCATTCGTGTTGAAGCTATCATCCTCGTCCAGGAGTACGGCGAGGACACATCAGAGGAGGACTTGGTCTAAGAGATAAGGGAGTAGTTAGTTTCGCATAAACTTCAAAAGTTCTAAATTTTCTAGAAATGTGTTTTCACCTGTTAGTTTATTAGTTCATAGTTCAAAACAGGCGTTGAAATACATGTACGATCTGGATTCACTTTATATAACATCCATAAGTTTTAATGAGCTTAGATTCAAAAGGTTTTAGCCAGTGTTACATTTACATTTAAATAAGATGTTTTATAAACCTAGTATTGCACAACCTGGAGTACTAACGAGATATATGGACAGTTAACTAGCCCATTTTTGTCTGAAATACATAGACCATTAAATATAATTTTTTAATATAGGCTCTTTAAATTATAGACTTAGACGTTATAAAAAAGCTTATTAAGCTTGAAGATCTAAAACTTTAGGCCAGAACAATACATTTAACATAAAACTTTAGTTAAATTCTCAGATAAAATCTTATATATAATTTTGAATAAATGTTCCTGTATATATATAGTAGGAACAAGTGTAGAGTTAGATGAGAGGATCTTCATGTGCTTCTTTAGATCACGATTTCTGGATTCAACCTGAACATCAAGATTTAAGAAAAGATCCGTAGATCTTACACCCAGCTAGCTAGACCGTACCACTTTTACCCAAAAATTCATATTAACAAAAATTTCTTTCAGTTTCTTATATCTATATGTATTAATATTTTACTGGAACAAACCCTATTTAGAGTCCTGAATTCAATATTATTCTTGTTTATCTAGCCGAAGCGTTGGATGAGACAATAAGTGTTACTTTGACAACTCAGGAAGATAAATTCCACACTCTGCATGATTTATCAACCCTGCACGACCTTTCTTCAGACTTCAAAACCTTACTGGTAAGTATCCTTAGTCAAAGTTAATTCATTATTTGTAACTGTTAAAGAACCGTTGAAGAGCTGACTCAAAGAAATCGGAAAAAATTGCGGTTCATCTAATCGAATTAATCAAGCTTAAAAGAACTGTTGTTGTAATTTCTAGAGACCATTTAAAATGGGCCAAGTCAGAATCTCAACAGTTCCTTCTAAACTTTTATCCGATTATTATTTATGTGGAAGATGTCGTCGCTTTTTTAGTTCTGAGAGGAAAATATCCGGCTAGCACCTAGTTTTATAATTATTAGAAAAAATAGAATAGGGTCAAATTAGTTTTGATTGATATGACGAATAATATTCTAGAGGTGTAATTCTTTTTAGAATTTTAGATTTTTTTTGGGGGGGGGGTAGAAATGATTTTTAAAGATAAAAAATTCGTGTTCCCCAATTCAGCGAAAAAATCCTTTAGACAATGTTTGCTCTCTGCTCAAATACCCTCAACTTCTGTGAGGAAAAAGGATTGTCGAAAAGGGCCAGGGGAGGGTAATTATTTTTCAAGAAACATCCCTACATATTCAGGATGATTCGGATGAGTATCATACCCTGAAAGATGTTGATGAACTGGATGATGAAGGACCTTCTTCTACTGTTCCTCTCCCTCCTCTTCTTGCTCTTCCTTCAAAGGTAGATCATAAAATATTTTATTAGATTGGCAGGCCTGATGCACAACGGTACCTGTTAAAGCTATTTCGGGTCAATTATGAATTAGATATTCATGTTTTTGTTTTGGACAACTGATTATTTTTATTTGTGGTTTCTCTATTTAGGTGTCCTAGTCCTAATTTCGAATTCTTAAATATATTATAGGATAAAAAAGTGTACCTAGAGAGATAATAAATATATTCTATAATTTATAAGTGTACCTATAGAGATATTGATTATATTCTAGGATCTTGATGTGTACCTAGAAAGATATGAAATATATTCTGGGATCTTGATGTGTACCTAGAGAGATATGAAATATATTCTAGGATCTAGAAGTGTACCTAGAGAGATATTGAATATATTCTAGGATCTAGAAGTGAACCTAGAGAGATATTGAATATATTCTAGGATCTAGAAGTGAACCTAGAGAGATATTGAATATATTCTAGGATCTAGAAGTGAACCTAGAGAGATATTGAATATATTCTAGGATCTAGAATTGTACCTAGAGAGATACAACAGCTTTCACCCGGCCGGTCAACAGACTGTATTCGATCAGGAATCCAAGGTATATCTTTTTTTCATTTTAGTCGTCTTTTTTGTAATAGCTATGAGACTCCATGTCAGGGTGCTCCTGAAAAATTCCCCAGATGTAGGACTCATTTTCCTTTTAAGATCATTTATTTTTCTTTTAAGACCATATTTTTCTTTTAAGACCATATTTTTTCTTTTAAGATTATTTATTTTTCTTTTAAGATCACTTATTTTCCTTTTAAGATCATTTATTTTCCTTTTAAGATCATTTATTTTCCTTTTAAGACCATATTTTTCTTTTAAGATTATTTATTTTCCTTTTAAGATCATTTATTTTCCTTTTAAGATCATTTATTTTCCTTTTAAGACCATATTTTTCTTTTAAGATTATTTATTTTCCTTTTAAGATCATTTATTTTCCTTTTAAGATCATTTATTTTCCTTTTAAGACCATATTTTTCTTTTAAGATTATTTATTTTCCTTTTAAGATCATTTATTTTCCTTTTAAGATCATTTATTTTCCTTTTAAGACCATATTTTTCTTTTAAGATTATTTATTTTCCTTTTAAGATCATTTATTTTCCTTTTAAGATCATTTATTTTCCTTTTAAGACCATATTTTTCTTTTAAGATTATTTATTTTCCTTTTAAGATCATTTATTTTCCTTTTAAGATCATTTATTTTCCTTTTAAGACCATATTTTTCTTTTAAGATTATTTATTTTCCTTTTAAGATCATTTATTTTTCTTTTAAAATCATTTATTTCCCCCTTAAATCATTAAATTTTCCATAAAAAAATAATTTTTTCCCGACTCGGTGATAAAAGACCAAACATATTTTCCTGATTAATTGAGAAAGATTTTCAAGAAAACTACTCTTTTTTTCTATGTAGATGTTCCAAGGGTTTATCCGAGTAGATATGAACCTACAGAGACCTATAAATGTTCTCAGTGGAACCAGACCCCCATCTTTTTACAATATTATGAAGGTAAAAGAAATGTGATAAATATAGAGCAGGTTAATAAGCAGCATTTAATAGATTCAGTAGCTTACATATTGATCGGCGGATTAATTGATTGATAATCTGACGAGTTGATTGATTGATTGCCAAAGGTTTTAATTTATTAGTTAAAACTGTTTATTTTTTATTGATTGATATGTTTAGGTAAGTATAATTTTTTCATTCATTAGTTAAAATTCTAAAATTGTTTTTGATCTATTTATAGATTTATTTCTTTAATTCTTTATTTCACTATTTTATTTATTGATTTAGTAATTCTTGCATCAGTTAGTTGAAATATCTGTTTTGAGATTTATTGCATTGATTGATTGATTGATTGATTGATTGATTGATTGATTGATTGATTGATAGGAGGAGGATACTATAACGGATCGGACTTTGACAACGTTCTACCTCCCTCCTCATACGGAGAAAGCTATTCATGTTACTAGTCAAACTACAACTCAGGTATTCATGTTACTAGTCAAACTACTACACAGGTATTCATGTTATTATTCTAACTACTACACAGGTATTCATGTCACTAGTCAAACTACTACACAGGTATTCATGTTACTAGTCAAACTACTACACAGGTATTCATGTTACTATTCTAACTACTACACAGGTATTCATGTTACTAGTCTAACAACTACACAGGTATTCATGTTACTAGTCAAACTACTACACATGTATTCATGTTACTAGTCAAACTACTACACAGGTATTAATGTTACTATTCTAACTACTACACAGGTATTCCTGTTACTATTCTAACTACTACACAGGTATTCATGTTACTATTCTAACGACTACTAAGGTTTTCATGCCACTATTGTAACCATTTACATAATAACCAAATAATAGGCAAATATTAAGCATATTTATGCTAATTAGGTATTATACATTGAAAAATTACTAATTAGTACACAATATAAGTTCCTTTTTCGTTTTCATCAAGTCCTGGATCTAGCTAATAAAGTAATGGTTTTGATAATATTGTAAAATGTCGATTTTTTTACATTTTGAATAATTAGAAATTGATATGATTGATTGGATAAATATTGTAACTTTTAAATGTTAAAAATCTTGAAACTACTCTGAACATTTGGTATAAAGTATCAAGCGTAAACTATTGAAAATACTTAAAGGATTTAAAGAGGGTTTAAAGAGTACTATGTATCTTTTTTTGGATACAGTTCATACATTCTCGTTAAAATTATTAAAAAATTTGAAATGGAAAAGAAAATGTGTGAAGTGTAAACATATAAAATAGAATTTTCCAGGTAAAAAAGTGGACTTAGATTAAAAATTTAAAAATGATTCGCCCATAAAAAAAATTTGCAGAGACATTTTCATTAAGATCGTAAATTCATAACCAAGCAAATATTTTTTAGCAAAAATTGCATCAACCATTTTTAAAGAAAAAATGTCTTGCCTAAATTTGATGAATGATAATTATTATTTGGAATTTGTTGTTTTTTCAGACACTCACTTGGGAATGCCTTATTATGTGTGTTCACTTTTAAGGATGTAATACGGTGCTTACTGAAGAAGTTCAAAGTTGCAGATAATCCGCACAAATACGCTTTATACGAGAGATCTGATGATACAAGACGAGACAGGTAGTATATATATA
>NW_019397594.1:112603-166884 GCF_000591075.1 Eurytemora carolleeae | reverse complement strand
AAATAACGACGACAAAAAATGTAACAAAAATTCTACAGTAAAATAAATTGATGATTTTGAACGTCCACTTTGCGCTCAAACTCAGTAACTATACATCGTGGAAACGTTTTATACGTCTCAAGTGAATTCTAAATTATTTCTCAACAGTACTGCAATCTTAGTTCAAACACCGTACATTGTCGATCACTCCCTTTAACGGTTTATTTTCATTTGCGCATTTCTTGCTTTAAGGAAGCAACGGAGAACTGAGAATCAAACAAAAAAACTTTTCTAGTCAGGAAAACAACAAGATCTTTAACATTTTTAATCAGATTAAAGTATCAAGGGTACCGTTGTGAATCGGACATTGTCATATTTGAATGGAGGGTCACTTAAAAAACGCGTACAGTCCCTTTAAGCATTCAATAATATCCGTTAATTGACTATTCTAACCTAGAGTAGGTTCCCAATATCTAAAAGTAATCTCTTCCTGATTTAGTTTACCTCGGAATAAGTCTTTATGCCGCCAGAAAATGCGAAGGGTCGGAGAAGATGAAAAACCTTTAGTCTGTGCTCTACTGGCAACAGAAAATAATTCGGAGGAACTTAAAAAATTCATTCTGCAGGTAAAAGAGTTGAAAAATAAAACTAAGTTTTTGAGTCACCAACCAAAATGGCTGAACTATCAATGGATTTTGTTAATTAACAATGAAATAAGATAATTATAAAAGACAAAACTTCTATTACTTTAATTTAAAGGATACTGAGATACAACAACAGATAAAATCAAATTATCATTTTTTTATGTAAGAAACTTATTACTTTCTTCAAACTTAATTATATTGATCGCCTTATTTTTGCAACACTGGTGTAAACCTTAGGAGTTTTGAATTTTGACTATCACTATATAAACTTTGTTCGTGTGTCTGGGTGTTTGTTGGTTTTGCTATTTTTATCCAATTAACGTTAAAACGGCTGAACCAACAATTAGTGTGGTTACTTCACATGACCCCAGGGAAGGTTTAACAAATAGAAGATGCTCCCAGATAGAGCCAAAATTAAAAGACTAATAAAATATAAAAGGCTAGTTTGATGTAAAAGAAATCATAGTTTCAAACATCAAAGTTTTCGGCATCAGATTGCAAAGATATTAAGAAGTTTGGTTCGAGTAATAAGTTCCTCGAGGCTCGTAGACCGAATTTAATGTATTTGAGCGAGGTCTCTGAACACTGATCAAACTACTTGAATCAAGGATTCACGAGGATTTTTATTTGTGATTCAGGATTTGAACCGGTGGTATGCAGTTCAGAGACCTCTCCAATTCATTAAATTCGTTTCTGTATAATTCCTTCTTGAATTTGCAAGTAACTTTTTAGAGATAAATCGAAATATGAAATTGAAAATCATTTTTACTCTAACAAAGATAAGAGTACCGTCGTGAATTGAGCATGCACCTTGTTCGATGGGCACTTGAAACAGTTTCAGTTCCTTAAATGATATTTTTTTACGGTTGATTATTATATCAATTGGTTGATTAATTGATTTTTCATTATCATAACTTGATCTCTGGAAAAAATGCATTCTTTTGAAATTTTAAATAAAAATGACTGTTCAGGATTCATGAGAAGTATGAAACTGTACAAGAAGAAATCCAGAAACTACTGATAGAGAAGAGAAATCACGCGGGGGAACACGCAAAAGAAACTCATCAAAAGATAGAGGAATAGAGGAATGAATAGAGAAATAGAAGAATAGATAGAGGAATAGAGAAATGGATAGAGAAATAGAGGAATGGATAGAGAAATAGAAGAATAGATAGAGAAATAGAAGAATAGAGAAATAAAAGACTAGAGGAATAGAGGAATGGATAAAGAAGTAGAGGAATGGATAGAGAAATAGAGAAGTGAAGAAATGGATAGAGAAATATAGAAATGGGTAGAGAAATATAGGAATAGAGGAAGGGTGGAAATTGATAGAGAAATAGAGAAATTGATGGAGATGTAAGAAAAGACAACGTCAGACGATTTATTTTTAATGCAAACATAATTGTGTCATTAACGATGTACAACTAATATTTAAAGTAATAATGTCATATTTTTCAGGGGTTTAGATTTTTCAAAATAATATATACCCCTGTAATAGAAACTTCTTGTTACTTCTTGTTTTGATTTGAAAGGCCACCATAAAAATATTCAATAATTTTTTTACTGTAATGTTTCTTCTATGTATGAGACATGAGTCTTTGGTTTATAATTATTAGTGAATATAATTCAATGAGAGGGCTTTATAAGAACGAGTTTTTAAGTCTTTCAACAGAATTGTTAGGGCATTGCTATTGTTAATATAGATCAATATTAATTTTGACCGTCACAAAAGAGTACATTTAAGTACAGCACAGTATAAAATTGTATATCATTCCAACTGAAAGAAATGTTAGACTAAAGTGTCTTAATTCAGTTTCAATTAATTTTGAGCCCATTTTTCTTGTCAAGATAGCATTGATATTTTACATGTTCAGAATTGAAATGTAGAAAATAAAACTTAGTATTTATTCACATCTTGTCTCAATATACAGTCGTTGTTGTACATATCAACACAATGAAGACGACTTTCAATATTTTGATTTCTAACAAGCTTTAGAACATCAATAATACACATAATCATGTAAATGAAATAAAGCTATCAAATAACAGTTTTTTGTTTATTTTTAAACTCCTAATTCTAAAAAAAGCTTGTTAATAATCAAAACATGAACAAAAAAGGTGTCTTGTCAGTAATGTATTGATATAAACGCCGACCACTGTATATTATAAACATATGTTTGATATTGATCTAGAGCATTACATATTGAACAATCTAGTCTTGTTTAACATTTATCTTATCGTGTATCATCATTTGATGAAAAACAACGTTCAAGGTCTCTAAAGAAAATAAGAATTCAAAAGTTTCAGACGGCTATATATATGCCTTCAAAATACAAACAGAGATAATCGACTTGATTAGATCTTTATTTGGTTTGCTGTTTTTTTTTCTCGAGTTTCAATTTGTTTACATGTCTGTTTTTACACAAACTGAAAAATGAACGGAACTTTTTCCTTATGAAATCAAGAGTTCCTTATTTTCTCAGCTTAATTAAGGTTCCGGCCTTAATTATCAAATTTTGTGTTCATTTCCGGGAAAGTTTAAACATGAAATATCCGGAATGGATTGATCTGAAAAAGATATAGAACCCCGATAGTTTTGTTAATGGTTTTTGTTTATCTTAACGTTTTTTTGTTTTTGTTTTAATATAATCTATCCATCCTATCCTATTTATGCTATTTAATGAATTAATTTTCATAAATATTTGAAAACTGAAAGATTTTGAATCTTTTTTCTTGTTAGGTATGTATCTGTTTGCCATTAATCGATCTTGATAGAAAATAAAAGATATCAAACATTATTTGTAGAAATTTACTTGAGAATGTCTATTTACTTGCTACTTGATAATAAAGTACCTTGTGAAATATTCTACAGTTGTTCCATTTTTTGGGCGGTTAAATGTAACTAACATTTTTTTTTAAGTACAGAGTTACCCACAAAGGGCGAGACGAATTTACGAATAAACTATCCGTTTTCTTTACAATCATGATTCCTGTTTTGCCAAATCATTAAAAAAGCTAATTTATACTCACAATGGTTAGGGCAGACTTAAATTAACCTTGAAATTATCACATTTTAAGAGTTTCAAGTTGTCTCATTGTTTGTGGGTAAACCTTTAAGTCAAATAAAATTTGGAGTAAGTCTCAAATTGTTTTATTTTAGCGTCAAAATAGATTGTACACGAATTATACAAGTTTTAGAACAAATGCGCAAAATGTTGGAATTATCACAGATTTCTCCTTCCTGAGCCGGCAAATGACGAACTGGTTTGGTTGACCGGCCTAGCCCTGTCCAGCTTGAAAGTGAATTTACAGGTTCCACATAGATATCTATAAAGAACGAAAGTGAATATTTTGTTAAAAGAGAAAACGTTTACATGGAGCTAATGTTTTTAGGGTTTTATCATTTAAATGAGAGGAAATAAATTGATTCAAAACTTGAATGTATTTATCCTTTAAGCATTAAGTCCCCATGTTTCAAGGGGTTCATGTTTTTTAGAACAAACCTCCCCCCCCCTGATATTTGAAAATCTGGGGGAAACTGGAAATGAAAATCAGGTTTTTCATACTTTTTACCCAAAGTATTTATTTTTTCTCAAAAAAATTTATTTACCCCAATGAAGCGAACTAAAGTTTAAAAATAAATCCGCGTAAAGATACTCAGAATCTGGGGAGAAAATTAATAATTTAAAAGAGGCCGGGGGCGATTTTTCAGGAAAATTTTCACCCTTGCTTATTTTCTTGTTTTATCTTAGTTTACCTCCAATCTGCCTTGTCCCCTTTCCCTACTTGTCCGCAGAAACAAAATCTTTCATTGTCGTCTTTACAGGATCGACTTGGCTTCCCTTCACGAACCTTAAGAATTGTGATAAATTATTATTAAAGGGAATGTGACTCCATTTATACAGTGGTGTGTCCGATTTACAACGGTACACTAAATCTAAACCTTCTAATTAACAATTATCTCAATCTTACCAAGTGTTCATTCATTGTCTATGCAGCATACACCCGGATATTACTAGAGAATTTACAATTGAAAGAATGAAATCTTCAGTAAATTTCTTGAGCAGACCAAGATTTAAAACATTTTAAAAATAAAAATTCTTAAATTTAATGGGATTGTGATTTCCAAAATGTGGCCTGTCTCCTGTATAAAAGATTTCATATTTATTTTGTCTGTTTCCTTGAATTTATTCTTCCCTACAATTGTAAACCGATTTTTGCTTTGACAAACCATGCATTATAAGAAACTCTTCGATGCGGAAAACTTAAATAAATCTTAGGATTGTCATATTTTACGAGACCTAGGTCGTATTGACAGAGCCTCACCCTTTGGGTAACCCTTTTTACTACGCAGGAGTGTATATTAGTTCTGAGAAAATTTAGCCGAGAACATTTTTGGATTTTAGACAATGGAGTGTTGTTTTAAAAAGGTCAATAACCAGATCATATTTATTCTCAAAAAATTCCAGCGGATAAAAAAAAACTTCCTTTTTTTCGTTCTTTTTACCTTTGTTTTCTTCTTCCCCCTTTTTTCCCTTTCCTCTCCTCTGTCCCCCCTTATTCCTTTTTTCCTTGATTTTTTCCCCCCAACCCCTTAAATAGCTCATATTCAAAATAAAAATTACACCCATGTGTTAATGGTTTCTAAATTATAAACCATCTGGAAAAGTTTTACCGTCTCTCCATCAAATGTTGCCTCGACATTACAGTCCTGCTCAGATATTGCTGGGAACCACCGTAGCCCGTCAGAATCTGCATCCTGCAAGTTAAAATTCGTTCACGGTCCCTGTAAACCAAATTTTTGAGCTGCTGGTTATTCTTATTCAATACTGCGATATAATTCTACCAATTAAAAGGTCAAGATATCTGGAAATTTTCTGCGGACCAACATGACTTGTAGATATTAACTTGTCCTATATATGTTAAACTATTTCTCTATTCAAAAGTTTTACATTCACTGCAGCGAAATTTTGAAGCCCTTGAAACTCTCNAAAATTGGAAATAAACAGCTTTCAAAATTATGAACATTTATAACTAATTCATACTTGATCTACAACGCTTTTCAAAGCTAAGTCGGGGTGGACAAATCCCTAACGCATCTGAATCAAAACCCAAATTACCTGTAAACTTAGCCTACAATTGGCAAGCAGCGCAAAGAGCATGAAAACTAGTTTTGCCATTTTCTCTGAATATGTCAACAAGTAGTAAAATAAAAGATTTAAAAATGAAAAAATTTGACATTAAGAAACAATGACCGGAAAAAGTTTTCAGTCATTTGTAGCTTTTACTTATTTATACAACTACTTTACATGGAAGTTGAGGGAATTTCACTTTACCAAGGGTTCCCAAGACCAATTGTGTCTACAAAACATCCAGAGTCCAGCGAGGGATGTTTTGTAAGCTAAATAGTTCGAAGGAACCCGTGGTTAACTAAAATTTCTAATTTCCCGAAAAAGTAGTTCTACACAATTTTATCGTCTTTAGAGATAAAAATGGGCTATTTCTTTTTTTGAAAACTTCACAGATCGGGTGGTTATTTTACATAACTGCCCCAAGGGACGTTAATTAACTTAACTATTCCTCTGTTGTCGTTAATGTTGGTCAAAAGGCGGTAAAATAAGTAATTGTGTTTCAAAGTATATTTCCTAAAATCGCATATCACATTCTCTAAAATACAGTGATAACCAGAAAACTCTGGAGTAGGAAGACGACAATAAAGCAATAGTTAAGTGTGTTTGATTTAATTGATACTAAGGAAATAGTTATGCTAGAGTAAGTTATCAAATATATTTTAAGGTAAAACGGGTCTGTTTATAGTGCTCGGTTGTATTTTGAACTCTCAGATTTTAATATTTTAAAGAATTTCTGATCGACACTAAAATATCATTCTTTAATGATGAACCAAATACTAGAACATCTATCTTTAACTGTGCAGTTTAAGAAATATTATGTGTTATAAAATTTAGGATGGTTAGTTGTCTTGTAAATTGCGTATTTGGAATCATGGGGCCCTGTTAGAAAGGGGGGAAGGGGGTGGATACATAAATTTACAGGAAAAAGTTTGTTTATTATTATTCATCATCTATTCCAGAGGTGGCTTATTGGGGGGGGGGGAGGTTACGCCCCCTGCACCCGGGAAAATTTCGGGGACGTCCCCCTCCCTGTAAAATTGGGGGGACGTACCCCATTGTGTGCGAGTGTTGCACGACTTTTACCAATGGTGACACTCGTACCAAATCTTGGCACTCATACCAAAAGTTGACACTCATACCAAAGTTTTTACTTATACCAAATGTTTACACTCGTACTAAAAAAGCAGCTTACTCCGTCTCCTCCCCCTCTTTCCACCCTACCAACTGTTAGTATCTACGCAGGCATTCCACCGAAATTATTTACTGTAGATCTACATACAAAATTCAAACCCCTTCTCTTTCTTGGAATTATTTGCGGTATTATTCCAAAGAACGCAGTCATATGCAGTACACATGTTGTCAAAGTGCGCACTGCATATTTTATCCAGCTGTACGTCGTCATATATCAAGATTAATTATTCCAAAAAATAGAAACTAATGAATAAACCTAAATTTCTTCATGTTTTATTGCACATTTAAAGTTATTCTATGTTATGTAAAAAAAAACAATAATATCTTAAGAACAAAAAATATTTCCCTTATGATTCACAGCTTCCCTAATTGTTTACATGCAAGCTGGAAAGTAAGCAAAGCTTCACTAAAATGTCGTCTATATTATATTGGTAAATAGGCTTACCACTGTATAATTTAAGTACATCCAAATACAACCAGATACAGGGTGTCCCACGAAACATGACAATAGCAAGACGAATTGAAAGTCGTCTTTGGTATTTGAATTTATTTTTGACATTTAGTCTTTTATCTACTTTAACATGGATGATTCTTGAAACAATTATCACATAATTCTCCTAGCCCTGGCATTTCCAAAAAGTGGTCTGCGTTTTTTGTGCTTTCAATATTACCGGAGATATAAAGAGTTTGGTTCAGATTTCAATTTTGTTAAATAAAAGCAAAATTGTCGAAATCTGAACGTAATTCTTCATATCTCGGGCAATATTGAAAGCACAAAAAAGGCAGACCACATTTTGGAAATGGCAGGACCAGGGGAATTTTGTGATTATTATCTCTAGAAATTTACTTCTAAAATTAGGTTGACAAATAAACGCAGCAAATTATATCAAAAATCAAGACGACATTCAAGTCGTCCTGCATACTGTCATGTTTCGTGGGACACCCTGTATATCCAGATTACAGAAAACTGTGTATAATATGCTACGGCGAGAACCAGAAAACTCTAGAATAGGAATTGAAAACGTTAATAATAACTTTAAATAGTCCAATCAAACACAGTAAACAGACCCATTTCACTTATTCAATGATTTAATAAGTTAGTTATTAGTAAAACTTCTTGCTTTGCAACAACGTTAAATACATTTAATTATTACTTTAATGTCGTCTTCTATTCCACAGTTTTCAAGTTTCACACTGTACCTATAGCTAGCCTTGCCGAACAATTTAGAGCTAGAGGTATAGATAAAATTGTAATCTCTGTATGTTTTTTTGTATGTCCGATCATAACTCATGAACCCCTGGACAGAATTGCTTCAAATTTTAATTGAGGAACTTGGTATAACCACGGGAGGGTTCTAAGCCGGATTTTTAAGAGTGGGGTGACTTTTCAAGAGAAAGATTCGTTTTCAGTCAAAGCTGGGTTCCCTTAATCATTCTGAGAGGCACGGAGACTGATAGAAAATGCACGGGCAACATTATAGAATTTCTGTCATTAGTAAGTTAAATAGGTTTAGGCTAGCTGCCGAATTTTACTTATCACGATAAAGTATGATCTAACACTGATGAATATATATTCATTATTTTGGATCAATTAAACCCACTCAACCATACAAAGTCTTTGTTCTGAACTTGGTGATAAACATTTAACAAATACAATTTGCTGGTTATTTACTGTTGAGTATTCCTATATATAAATATTTATTATAGAAATAAGGTAAGCGGAAAGTGACATCCCCCCACCCACCCCTCCCCACTCTGTATCCATTTCTGGAATTAAAATTAGGTGGCACGCATTGTGCTCAGCATGCTGGATGCATGCTTGCTGTAGAACTTGAAGATTCAAATAATTTATATCACACCTAATATTGAAGTGAGAAGGGGGGTATAAAAAGAGATTGAAGGGAGGAGGGGAAGGGGGAGGCATATAAAGCTAGGGGAGGTGGGTAGAAAAATAGGTTGAAGGAAGGGGGGACAAGACGGATTGATTGTACGGAAGTAAAACAGGAAGAATGAATGTAAGCAATGGGTAGAGAAGTAGAATGGTGTCTGTAAGATTAATACAAGTGTATCTGTGTAAAGTGTAATAGATAAGAAACAGGGAATTCCGGAGTAAAAAGGAACTTAGTATTAGAGGCGTATTTAGGGGGGCTATTAGGGCTAAGCCCCCCCCTGGACCAGTGAAATCTATTGATTTCAGGGGGTTTTCATGCCCAACGGGTGCTGAGCCCCCCCCCTGGAAAATTTACTGAATACGCCCCTGTTAGTATTTATATTATGATCCTTCCTCTATAAAATTTTATAAAATTGAACACGCCAATTTTTTCTGTAAAAGTCAGACTCTGAAAACATGACAATTCATTTTTAACTTCGTTTTTCAACCTTGATTTTTTAAATAACTTAGTTATAAAACATGCCTTGTTACTAGGGTTGGGTTACTTGGTTAATTTTTTAAAAATCGTTCACTATTATTGGACTTTTAAGAGGTCCCACAAAAATCTGTAAAAAGCAAACTTTTACAGAATACAGTTTTGAAATGTTGGAAGTTCACAGTATTTGTCCGCCTTTAAAAAGTCCAAAACCTCCAAAACAAACCGAGCTATTAGTCGCATCACTAGTTGTTAAACGTGATCTATATGCAAATAAAATTTTACCGAAATATATGGTTGAGAATTATGGATATTGAGTTCAATGCTTAATATCCTTTTTTCATTAATCTTAAGATTCTTACATTAATATCCAGGAATGTATCTTAAATGCAATCATTTAGAGTGGCGTCCATGCAGAATTCCGAATAACCAATCAGAAGCGGGGAATTTGAAATTTTGCGCGCTATTAAATGAGAACTCGATTGATCGGAATCCAGATAAAGCGATCGGTATAAAGGTTATTATTCAATTCCAAAGTTTTCAGCTCTGATTTCTTTAAGTTTGGCAATTTGTGAATTTATAGATTAAAGTTCTTTACTTAATACTTAACTGCGTTTGAAAACTTGAAGCTGTAAGAATTCAATTTTAAGAAAGTTTACATTTACTCCTTTGATACTGAAACTTCAACTTTGATTAAAAAGAAACCCTAGAAAATGCAGAAAAGAGCTTAAATTAAAATGAACAAATGGTGGTATGAAACTGACTTAAAGGAAACCGAACTAATTATTATTTAGTAGTATAGCGCTGGGCAGTTCCAACTTTTTCTAATCGTTTTGTTAACGGTCAGTTCCAACCGTAAAAAATAATTTCACGTTAATTTCACTGGTAAAGATTAAAGAAAAACTAACATACTAGCAAGCATACATAACCACACTGTGCGACAATCTACAATACAATATTGTGAACAGTACGAACATATGTGCAGTGCACAGTAAAACCAAGTGACAAACAGAAAGGTTTAATTTTAATTTATCCAAAAAAGCGACACTTTCTGAATTTACTTCTAAATCTGAACCAGGATAGCACGAAACAAACAAAAGGGTTTAAATGGATAAACAATGCCAGACTTATCAAGATCCACGTTTAATATAAAACTGGATTTTACTTTTTGACAATAATTTTCAAAAAAAAAACATATTTTCATAGAATGAATCTGTTTCCCTTATTTCCATAGACAAGGTATATAAGGATGTAGAACCAAATGAAATGTTACAATTCAACTCTGTGACAGTGCAGTGATACAGTGTAAGTTTTATTTATATTTAGAGCTTTAACAAATCATCTTATTTTAAACAGACTCGAATAAATTTACGAGATATTAACACAATTACGAAATAATTGAAATAATAAGATTAAGTTGTAAAATTCAAAACATCCAAAATTAGTGGGAAATTTTCCTGGATAGCCAAAATAATGTCGATAAAAGTAACCTCTTTCGCCAAATCGATGTCTGCATTTAATGGAATAAATCACAAAATGAGTCTGTGTTATTATTGCGTGAGCAATTAAAATTCTATGCTCAGCATTTAAGATTCTTGATACAGAAGACGACTTCTAAAAATCAAAACACATCTAAGTTTAATGCAATCTTTAGCAGAAAAAAAATAAATAACGAAATTAGCCTTTTTTTGAAAAATTAGTTAACGTTTTAAACTGTTAATTTCTTTCTACAAAAACGGGTAATCCGTATCGTTAACTATTTAAAAATCATCGGTTTTTGTCGTTCGTTAAAGGACTCGATTCCGTTAATTTTCGAAAACCTCTGTTCCGTTAATGGAACTTTGCCCAGCCATAAGTAAAGGAAGTTTTACCATTTATTCTGTTATTGTAAGTGGCAATTTTTGAAAATTTACAGGGAAACCGTTCATTTTTATTTTATAACAAACCAAAGCGTGTTTTTAAAAAAGCAGGCAAAATATCAATTTTTCTTAATGCACAGAAAAGTATTTTACGACACTATTATGTACTTTATTTGTATAACTCATGGTCACTTCTTGGTAAATGTTATTTTAGATGTGCTATAATGTATAATTATCTGTATATTCCAGATTTTCTCAAAAAAAGGTAATTTAAAAAAAAATATTTTTCAATTAAAATGAAAATTAAATTTTATTTTAGTTTTCCGTCTACTTTGTAAAGAAGCTTACTATACCTAGAAATAACCTTTTGCATCAAGACAACTGGACAAAACATTTAAAAAAAATACCTCGCTATAGCTCGGGACAAAATTTAATCTAAAAAGGCTTGAACCTTCTTGATTAGGAGAACCATTCTGTTCAAAAACTGCGACCCAAATAACAGTGTAATAAAAAGGTTAAAAACTAACTTTTTAGTTTCCCATTTTTACGTTTTTAAGGTTTTAAAATAGAAAGTTTTTATCCAAACTAAATTAATTTTGTTTAAAAAGGGACATTAAGCTTAAGATGTCTGTCTTTAGTGTCTACTGTCTAGGCCTTAATGCACTAATTTAACTTTAAGCTGCAAGAGAATAAACTTAACTTGAAATCCTTTTATTCAATTAACAACTAGATAGATCTTCTTAAAGGGACTGTAGGCAGAAAGCGTAATTGTTAAGTGACCCCCATACAAAGATGGCATTGCCCGATTCACAAGGGTAACCTTGATTCCTTTATTTGATAAATAATGTGGAAGAAATTAATTCTGATAATTTCTATATATTTTCCTGTAGTAGAAATGTGTGTACACCATAATTGAAAATAATCCGTTTTACAAAATTATTAGGATTGATTTATAATTTGATCACATACTTGATGTGAAAAATGTGTTCTGTGGGACAAAACTTCCTCAGCTGGAAACTTTTGTGTCGGAAACTCATAATCCTGGTCGCTTGATCTCGATACCCACTGCAGGCACTTTTTATTTTAGGATCAATGGCTAATCTCTTCATTTAAGTTATTCCTCCAGGGTAAGACTACCAAGGGAGATATCGAATAAAGATTAAATTGATTTGCAGATTACAAAAACAAAAAAAAATCGAGGTCAAAGATCTTTATCCACAAAAAAAAGAGTTCCCAGCTCTGTATATTTTTTAAGAATTAAAAAAAAATAGTTTTGAATATCTGGGGGGGGGGATTTTTTATCCTTTAAATATTTTTTATACTTTTTACCCAAACATTTATTTATTTTCTCCCAAAAACATGTTTTTTTTCAATTCAGCGAATTTGGGAAACCTTAAAACTGATTTTCTAGTTTCTAAATCTTTGCAAGTTAATGTTGTAGACTTTTGATATTTCAAACTATACATTTACTACTCCAAGTTTAAATTAAAAGATTATACAATCAGGTTGCAAAGAAATAGTGATTAGAAGATTTGAGTTTTCACGATTTTTTTGTTTATTTTTTATTAGATATTTAGCCCAATTAACATAAAAAAAAATATATGTTTTGTTCAATTAACATAAAAATAATGATATGTTTAGTCCAATTAACATAATAATAAAAAGTACAGGGTTACCTGTAGCAAATATTGTAGCAAACCCTATATTTGTTAATCTGAACATACCTATATTACATTGTACATTGTCTGTAAATCTAAAATGTGCTGGTAAATTGTGCCTGAATTTACATTGATAGTAAAGCATTGGTACAGATAGATTGTGTCCGGATTGACATTAATAGTAAAGCATTGGTTCAGATAAATCATGTCCGGATTGACATTGATAGTAAAGCATTGGTTCAGATAAATTGTGTCCGGATTGACATTGATAGTAAAGCATTGGTACAGATAAATTGTGTCCGGATTGACATTGATAGGAAAGCATTGGTACAGATAAATTGTGTCCGGATTGACATTGATAGTAAAGCATTGGTACAGGTAAATTGTGTCCGGATTGACATTGATGTTAAGCATTGGTTCAGATAAATTGTGTCCGGATTGACATTGATAGGAAAGCATTGGTTCAGTTAAATTGTGTCCGGATTGAAATTAATAGTAAAGCATTGGTTCAGATAAATTGTGTCCGGATTGACATTGATAGTAAAGCATTGGTTCAGATAGATTGTGTCCGGATTGACATTGATAGTAAAGCATTGGGTACAGATAAATTGTGTCCGGATTGACATTGATATTAAAGCATTGATTCAGGTAAATTGTGTCCGGATTGACATTGATAGTAAAGCATTGGTTCAGATAAATTGTGTCTGGATTGACATTGATAGTAAAGCATTGGTTCAGGTAAATTGTGTCCGGATTGACATTGATAGTAAAGCATTGATACAGATAAATTGCAGCATTTTAAAATACTGCATCTACATATTCTTGAAGGTTTACCCCTTTAAACATATATTGTTCTGCAAACCTTGAGAATCTGCGCGCACACATAACCAGTCTACCAGTGCCTGAATTGACATTGAAAGTGAAGCATTGGAACAGATAAATTGTGTCCGGATTGACATTGATAGTAAAGTATCATTGAACTGATTAGTTCTTATTCCTTGTAGACCAATGAGAGGGATTGAGTTGTACCTGGATTGATACATGTCTAAACGGTTTAATGGAGTAGGGCATTTACTACATACCTACAAAGGATAATATTAAATGGCTTATTTAATAATTGCGCAAAAAATTAAGGTTTAGGGACTCATGAATATGGTGCAACAACTAGTATAAATTCTGTAGGGGTGTCTCTGAAGTCTCATCCTTTGTGGGTATCCCTGTATGCCTGCATGAAGGGCATTCAAAAATAACTAAATAAATAATTGAAGGAGTAAATTGGACATTTTGGTCATCGATGACATTTTTAAGCCATGGTATGGACTCAGTTCACCCCACTCTAAAAGTTGCATGATAACCGGATAAAACATGTACTTTATATGCATTCAGTCGCACTTTCCTATCTGACAGTAGACTATTTTAAACTTTAAAAACAATAAATACTAAATAAGTAATTAGTTCTTATGAGAACAGTTTTTGTTTGTTAACTAATCTAAAAATAAATATTTCAATCTTGGTGAAAGTTTAAAGTAAACACAATGTGTCCAACTAAACAGGAGATTAGAATAATATTGTATTTTATCTTTAATAACTGAAAAAGGTTGCACAGCAACATATCTTTCCATAATACCATAATACTTTCTTTATTCATTTTATTACAAGGATTATAATAAATCACACAGACAGACATTTGATCTTTAAACAATTTTAATTTTATTTATTAAATTAAAATCTAAACTCTCCAATATTTTTTAAATCTTAAAATTAGTGGACAGCATTTTTGAAATTCAAGTTAATAAAATTATAACCTAGGATTGCCAACCATGAATAAAGAAGATCTTAAAGTTGTTTCTCTCGCAATTATCATGTTTAATGGAATACCCTGTATCTACAAAGGTTTTCCTGGATCCACCAAAAAGTCCTTTTATTCAATTAGCCATGGTTTAAGTGCCTCTCTCATTTACATCTAATTATCCAATTACTAAATAATTTCTTTATTATCCTCTATGCTGTACTGAATCACTTAGCTATCAATGTTTAAACCCGGATACAATCCTGTTTGCTATCGGTGTCAATATGGACACTAGCAATCAATTGATCAATGTCTCAAACAGGACACGATCNGCGGACTGCTTCAAACGCTATTGATGTAAAACTTAGAGATGATTTGTCCCGACTTAGAGATGATATAATTAAGTGGGGGGAATTGGCATGCTCTGTTCCACAGGCGATGAATGTTATTGAGGCTAATCATAGGACATTTTTGGGGAACATTGAGCTGAAAGTCTCAGAAGTTTTAGTAACTAAGGGGGATTTAGGCTATGTCAACTGGACAATAGCAATCAATTGATCAATGTCTCAACAGGACACAATCCACACAGCTACAATCCTGTGAACTATCAACGCCACTATACTTGGCGCGATCGTGTTTGCTATGTCAACCGGACAATAGCGATTGTATGTTTCTACGAAACCAAATTACTCTCAACACTGTAATCAAAGCAGAGATCTGTATTAACTGACCTATTTGAGATTTATATATGTTACAAGTCAAAGTAAATAGATGTAATTACAATTCCTACGTTGTTAGCTATATTACATGATTAATTTAATCATTTTACTTATTACAGGACAGTTAAAATAGGGGCAATTAAGATGTATGTCATCATATTTATATATAACATGATTTAGGCTAATCATGCTAAGAATTCATTTGAAACTCAGTTCCAATCAATAATGGGTTTTTACGTAAAAGTTTACAAACTTAGATATTTAATAATGTACAATGTACTGAAGGTTCACAAAATATCATGTTTAACCAATATTTATTAAAAATGGGGGGGAGGAGAGGGGAGGAGTGGTTGAATAAAAGGGTTAATTTATCCCTTACTTCAATCATAAAGCCTCTTCATTTGCCAGTAGTGCTACTAGCCTCAGAACCTCCGCTGCAGGCCCCTTCCGGTTCTGGAGCCTGCCCCGGTTCTGGAGCCTGCCCCGGTCCAGCGTTAATCCTGTTGATGAGAGCTGCAATGGTGGGCATGAGATCAAACATCAGGACGGCCATGGCACATGATACCAAGATTGTGAGATACTCGATGGCAAGGCTTATTAATATAAACTCCTTGATTAGGCTGAACTCCCTAGAGACAAATCCTAATGGGTTGAGATTGTTCAACAATTCTGATCCTTGGTTTGTATACATCACTGAGCATGTGGTCCATATTGAAGACATTTCCCAGCATAATTGATGAACCGCAAGCACATTCTTCCATGACACACTGTGAGTTCATGATTTTCTGGTGGGAGGATTATATATAGCTGGGAAAACTATTATAATCCTCCCACAATTCAAGCTCATCAGGGTGGTGTTCTGATCATCTACTATCTTAAAAACTTTCTCATGAACAAGGGTCTCAGCTATCTGTGAAACTCTCCCATTAATGGTGACCCAGACATCCTTAGTGGTTTCTAAAACCATCTGGAATTGATCAGAGCAAGGAATGATTTCAGGATGTGCTGTTGTAACTAAGCTATCAAGATCGGGGAAGCTAATAGATCCACGGATTATAACTGGAGCAGGGCTGATTCAAAAGGATATCTCTGCTAAGGGAACCTCAGTAGCTACACATAAATATTTGTAGATATATTGCATGTAAATAGTCTCAGGCATTTTTTATGCTAAGCCAGTGCTGACAACTGCCAACATCTTGATCTCTTCTTACTTCCTGAAGCATTTCCTAATTGTGATAGGCCATAGAACTGAGTGCAGGGATGAGGTCTAAACTCTTTCTCTGCCATCTACCGACTTTACAGAAGAAAGCATACATGCTTGGGGTTCAAGGCTGATCATCATGTCCTTCAGTGTGGTGGAGTAGATGGTCATTGGTCATGCTTGGGCAGGAAGGTATGTTGATTCTTTGAGGGTTCGTCAAATTAAGAAGAAGTCCAAGCTTATGGTCCACAAAACATCAAAACCAACATGCTCCACCTTGATCCACTGAATGAGTTGGTATGGACAGCTTGTTTATCCTTCCTCAAAAAGGTACACGGAATTTTCTACCAAATAGGTATGATGAATTAACAAATACTCCTCTGGTAACACTCCTCTGGTAACAATACTCTTGCATTCTGTGCAGAAATTGATCCTTATTTGTCAGAAATAAACTTCTCCCATGTGATTTTGAACTTGATCTGCTTTAGCGTGAGGAAGGCGCCTGCTAGGTTACTGTGTATTTTCAATCTGATATCCTCACAGTAGGTATTACTCGTCTTGACAGCAATACTCCGATCCTCAACAAAGTTGTAGATGAGCTCCTCGTCCAGGTCCACGCTCAGAATCTTTCCATTAATGAAAACAGAAGCTAGAGGATAAATGAAGAGGTTGCAAGTATTATCAATGAAAACAGAAGCTAGATAATAAATGGGGAGGTTACAAATATCATGAAAACAGAAGCTAGAGGATAAATGGGGAGGTTACAAATATCATGAAAACAGAATCTAGAGGACTAATGGGGAGGTTACAAATATCATCAAAACAGAAGCTAGATAATAAATTGGGAGGTTACAAATATCATAAAAACAGAAGCTAGAGGATAAATTGGGAGATTACAAATATCATAAAAACAGAAGCTAGAGGATAAATGGGGAGGTTGCAAATATTATGAAAACAGAAGCTGAGGATAAATGAGGAGGTTACAAATATAATGAATTAAAACAGAATCTAGAGGATGAATGAGGAGGTTGCAAATATAATGAAAACAGAAGCTAGAAGAGAGGATCAAGGAGATCAAGCATTAATCTCGATATCCACCATTCTAAAGTTGTCAGCTCAGTTTTAAAATTTAAAAGGAAAGAAAGCTAAATAAGTTACGCACGAACAGTGTATCTCAGGAAGATTATATTTCTAAGTTTCACCTAACCATGCTGCATCTAATGTACATTATTGTTTAAGATTGCCTCGACTATAATCCCTCTCATAATTCAAGACAAAAAGACGAAATTTTCTCTGGGCTGATAAAAAGCTTGAATTTTTTATGTCATTCAGAATAAAGTTACCTTAGTAAATCGGGCATTGCGAACTTTGTCCATGGGAGGTCACTTGAAATTACACTTGCAGTCCCTTAAATCCATTTAATATGTTTATGTTGTTCAAACCAATATTAAGAATAGGAAGGAAAGTACTCACATGTTTCTCAATATATTTTATTATTGGTAACTTCTATATCAAATTTCACAAATTGTAAAATTGTATATAAACTCAAATAAAGGTTCAAGTTTCTAATACAATACAAATAGAGTTTCCATGCAACACAAGTGAATTTTACATGTGCACAATTTCACGCTACGGAATGTTGTCTGGAAACCAAAATTTACTCTTAGTTTAAGTTCTTAGTTCAGAATTTTTATGTAAAATATCCTTTATCTTGAACATATGATCTTGATATCCAAATTAAAATTGATTGTGAATGCATGATCCTTTCAGATGAATTCATCTTAATTTATCTTTTCAGGCTATATCTATAAAGAATTAAATTAATCCCCGTAGGTCTATACGCATAAGATGGTGATCAGTGCTTGATCCTTATATTAACAACACAAAAATTCTGAGTTTAGTTTCAGTAACCGAACTTTCAAGCCACTCTTTATAGAGTACAGCATGTCCGAATTCCGATTCACAAGGGTACCCTTTGAACCCTTGAAAAAAAGTTTTCTTTATGAAAGTCAACCGATTCAACTAAGAACTTTTAAACCTAGCTAAGGAAAATTTTCATTGTTCTACAGAGTTCCCCAATTAAAATTTCATCAGACACAAACAAACAAAGAAACATGTTTGGTGTAAAATTCAGTAATCTTTTAACTTACTTTACTTTTTTATTCAAAATGCATATGCCGACGAAAAAGTATTTTAGAAAAAAGGCTAAAAAATTATGTTTAATGGGTCAAATTGTGATCGAAAGCCACAGCTTTCTGGAATATTGACAGAACCGTTAAATCCACGTGAAGCTTGCCATTGTTGTGCCATGTTGCAAGTAGGGTTTCCAACGCAAGCGGAGATTATTTGAATGCAATTGCAAGCCTGTGCGCACAAGTGAATCTAATGTAATTCCGTAAAAATTGCGCGAAATAAACGCAACGGAATTGCGTGCAATTCCGTCCAACTTTCTTGCGTTTGTGTTTCAATTTTTTGATACCATTCAATTTAAACCTTATGGCACGCTATAAATGCAATTAATTACTGCTCAATTATGATAAGCAAAAAATCAATTTTAACATTTGTCTTGACATTCAATAAACTTAACCTAACTAACATTTCAGTTTCAAATGCTAAGAAAATTGAATAAACAATAAACAAACAACTAGCACAGACACTGGAACAGCAAAATACAGCAGAGAAAATGCGCAGTATAGTGAAGTTAGTGCAGAAGTTAATCCTGCCCTGGAGAATCAACCTGGAAGAGTGGAATACCCTCCCCCCCCCCCTTTCACAGCTGTATAGTTGATGACAACGTGGAGATGAACAAGACAGCTGAGACAGAAAAAGAACACAGCAGATTAGCTGAACCACAGAATGTAGAGAGGACTAACCAGTTGGTCAATATGGACCCAGACCCAGGTACAGACCTGGAGCCAGATATAAACATGGAAAGAGATATTGGTCCAGTAACGCAGAAACGACAGTTGGAGCAACAACATAGGGGGTCAAAATGGATACATAGAGAAGGGATCAAAAGGAGTCGACAGAATAATCAAATAATTTCATATGAAGAAATCGCAGATGACATGGATGAATTAGACTAGCCAAAACCTTGTAAAGACGGATTAAATTGTAATTAGTTCAATGCAATTGTAGCAGAGAAGAACATGAAAAGGTTCCAGTCCAACGGCTCCCTGGCTCACACACTGCTGATGAATCAGAATCATTGCATGGACATTTAGAATCAGTTCAGGCTGAAATAGTTCTAGTTATACCATAGCTATAGCATAAAGGACAGTCCCAGTGCAAACAGGGCCAGGTCAGTACCCAGGTTCAGAATAAAGACTAAACCTGATGTGCTATCTACAGAAGAAAGTAGAAACTTGTTCAAGATAATTAAGTATCCAGCAGGAGTGCAGAATGGATACTAGACAAGAATTGATGTACATAAGAGAAAAGACAAGAGGAAAATAAAATTATGAATACATATAGGGATCTTTAGCCATATAATGATCCAAAATCCTTCTCTTTCNACATGTAATAAATAGAGTAATAACCCCCATATCTTGGAAACCTGAACCTAAATGTACATACATTACGTTATAATCACCTGACCCTGTTATTGGTCAGATTTAAGCTTTATCTGTTCCTTATACTCTATTCTAGTTTAGTTGAATATGAACTATGTTTTATTACAGTCAGACTTGGTAGAGAGTATAGAGTTTGAGAGCGTTGTATCTGGATTGATACAAGCGTAAAGAACTATTGGAGTTAGGGATTGTTGCAACTAGAAGAAGATGATTCATTATTCATAAGTATACTGTACAGCAAAGAAATAAGTAAATTACAGTAAATATTCTTCATAGAGTCCCCCCCCCGCTGATAAAAAAGTTAGTTTGAAAATGTAGTTCACTCACCGGGAATAGAAGTATTTAGAAAAAAATAATTACTTTTTCACTCTGAAAAGGAAAATAAGAAAGTTTTGTAATCTTGACATTTTGAGGAAATTTTTAAGGGACTGTAGAATTAATTTCAAATGACCCTGCAAGTCCGATTTTTTAATATTTTTTTAAAACGATTAACAACCCTACATGTATGCATGTTTTCAAGAGTAACTCTCGGATCATAAAAAAATAGAAAATAATAGGAAAACTATCAATTGAAATATCAGAATATTTCTTTGATGGTCCGGTAGCGATCGATGCCTATAATTTCTATGCTTTAGAATATACCCCTTTTACTTTTACCTTAACAGTTCCTATAATTAAGTTGTGTCTTTACTTCATTGTTCAATGTACACCTTTTGTGCAAACGTAAAATGTAAAAAAGTAATAGTTTTTTTTCTTTTTTTCGTTCATTTTTATTTCTAAAAGAATAAAGGGAACCCTGAATATTTCTCAAAGAATAAAAAAGAACCCTGTATTTGTCTAAAAGAATGCAGGGAACCCTATATATCTATAAAAGAATAAAAGAGAACCCTGCATCTGTCTTAAAGAATAAAATGTACAAACTGAAATGTGTGCAATTCTCGGTTTTGAAAAGGTTCGAGTAAAAGTGCGTGCTAAACGAAAATATTTAGATAAATTATTTAAAATAAACAAATGATTTTAACAATTGTGCTCAGAGCTGGGAACTTTTGAATGGTGGATATCGGGATTAATGCTTGATCCACTCTTTTTCTTGATCTCGAGATTAAATAAGGCTTGTTTTCCTCTTGTTATTAATCTCCAGAATTATTAACCTATCATGGGATATTAATCCCATGATAACTCTTCCATTCTAAAGTTTTCTGCTCTGATCCCTTAAAAATTATATTTAAATGCAAAAAACATTTTGGATACATATTTAAAAAATGGTAAAAAGAATGACATTACGCTTATATACATATGGTTACATGTTTATATGTTTATTTAATCTGCTCATGGTTGAGCAAAAATAGTCAATGATTCAAAACTTTTAACAACTGGAAGGTTAGCAAGCTCCCTAAACCTGAAAATCATGATATTATCCCAAACAGTCTGAAACTCTATGAACTCTTTGTTTCAAGGTACATTCTCCCAGTTTCTGAACTCTTACAACCCTTGTTCCGCCCGTATTTGTGTACTTTCCCATTTATGTCGGAATACATCTTCCTGAAAGATATTGTTAAAGGGACTGTTAACATAATTTTGATTGATCCTCAATTTATAGATTCACAACGATACCCTTTAAAGCTTTGTCTGATGAAGAAAGAATGTTTTTGTTTTTGAAAAATGTTTATTTCCATAAAATGATTTCTCTGCAAAAGTGACTTGCGCATTCTTGCTTCAGAACCAATGTGTAAAAGAATTAAACAATACACACTGTTCAAACCGAGCATTACCCCATAATGCTCGCTTTCTTTAAAGCAGAAACCGCCCAAAACCCCCTAATGCTCTGTTTCAACAAGGCAGAAAACGAGATGATATGCTATCAAATATTGATTTAGAAATAAAACTAATTGAAGGAAAATTTGAATTTATCTTTAAAGAATCCATTTTATTAATCATATTTTAAACTTCAACTTTATGATTTATTAAATACTAACTTGGGAACCCAGCTTTGGTCGGAAACTTATTTTGCCTATTAAAAGTTGATCTACTAAACTAAACTTTAGTTTTTAAACCAAACTAAAAACATTCCCTTGGTTCTTTTGAGTTCCCCAATCTAAATCTGAGGCAAATAGGTCAAAGGGTTTATGAGTTATGATCGGACATACAAACAAACAAACAGGGATTACTACTTTATATGTATATTGATGATATTAGAATATCAGATATCATGCGAATCATGCAGACATACAGCAATTTTATAACGTACTGAAAACGTACTGAAAACGCTACAGTACTGAAGCTCAAGGGCTACAAATAAGCAAAAGTGAGTTAGTGAAAAAAAGGATATTTTCTGAAAGTTAGTTTTGTACTTTTTATAATTAATTACTTCCAATAAACGTCCAAACGGCTGAACCGGTCGACCCAAAAAGGTTTAAGGATGGTCAGAATGTAACAAATTTTCTTTAAAAATCAACAAAATAATTAAAAGTTAGAATCGAAGATGGGCGCGAAGTGCACTGGACGCCTAGTATTCCTATAAATGGCCTTCCAGACTTTGCTCAACTCATATCTTTGCAACCTGATGATGTAAACCTTAGAATATTTGATCTAACAAAACTTATAATTTAAAAATACGACATTGGGTTGCAAAGATATAGGGATTAAAAAATCAGAGATTGTGGCAAAGATTGGATTCCTTTTTGTTCCATTTTATTTGTAGATAGTAAAATCTGACATCAACCTAGCAGAATTTCTGAAGCTAGGGTGAAAATCTGACATCAACCTAGCAGAATTTCTGAAGCTAGGGTGAAAATCTTACATCAACCTAGCAGAATTTCTGAAGCTAGGGTGAAAATAAGAGGGTGAACATTAGAAACAATTAATCATTTAAAGGTTCTGATTTCTTGCGACAAACTCAAATTTTTTAATTACAATATCATTGCAACCTGATGGTGTAAACCTTTAAAATGTTAAAGTTAGATTACTTGAACTCATAGTTTGACAAATCAGAGGTCTACGACACCGGGTTGCAGAGATATAGGGATTATAAATCAGTTCACCACATCGACTAATTTTCTATCCTATTTCACATCTTCACCCTACAAATGTGAAGAAGATATCTTAAAGCTATTATAGTAGCCCTACACTTAAAGTATTACGGTACAAACGTAACAAATCTGAACTAAAACTTGCTTACTCAAGACTGTCCTACCATTTAAATGGTTCTTGGGTTTCTCATGCGAAATCTGTCAATGGTTAAAATAAACAGCTGAACATAAACTGCAACTGTAATTGTTGATTAGTGCCATTTTTCTGTATACTTCTTTTTCGAAATAAACAGTTAAATAGTAACAAACTTTTAAAAAATCTTAAAATATGCGCTTGATTAGCAACTACATGTAAACAACGTAAAATAACGACACCCTATCACTATATATATTGCAAATATATATATATGTTTGCATCATATAGAACGTAAAATTTTATACATGTTTTATTAAGATATGTAAATTAAAAAGAAAAAATATTTAATTTTGTTGAAAACCTGTATAATTTTATATTATCCCAAATAAATCTGAACTAAATGCCAGCTTATCATCTTATTTCTTTTACTGAGAATTTTCTCTTGATTTGCTTTATAATTGCGTGTTTTCTCACCATTAGCAGTACTATAGTGTGTTAAATGCTTGGGGAGGGGTTGCTAATAGTAAACAAAGAGGTTTAACAAACTTTTAGGATATGATGATGGAAAGGTCTAAAGGTCAAATCAAGTACCCGCACAAAAATATTTGAGAATATTTATAGGTATAATACAANTATTATTATTATTATTATTATTATTACTATCAAGATTATTAGTGTTATTATATCTTTATTTAATGTTTTAAACAGCAATTATAACATTTAACAAAATATTTCATATTTTCGTAAATTACAGGTTATACAATTACATAGAGAACATCTTTATACAATGCAATAGTAGGAGTCAGAACTTTCATGTTGTAAATCTCGAGATTAAGTATTGATGTTCATCTACATACATATCTACGGATTAATTTTATTCCATATCCCGTGGTGGGTATACCCTGCTGGGATAACTTTAATTAAAGGATGGATCAAGTATTGATGTTCATCTATATACAGATCTACGGATTAATTTAATTCCATATCCCGTGGTGGGTATACCCTGCTGGGATAACTTTAATTAAAGGATGGATCAAGTATTGATGTTCATCTATATACAGATCTATGAATTAATTTAATTCCATATCCCGTGGTGGGTATACCCTGCTGGGATAACTTTAATTATTAGATGGATCAAGCATTTATCTTCAAATTTAAAAGTGCTCACATTGAATATCGAGATTAAAAATACTTCATACCAAAGTTCTGAGCTCAGATTATACAGAAAAGACACCAGTCCAATTTTGAGACTTAAAACTAATTCAACTCTCTTCACTTTTATAAGTTTTGGCACTTTAATAGTTAGTTATCTTAAAGGAAATGTACAACGATCCATGACAAACTAATACAAATATAAGACTGACATTTAATTGTCAGATTATTTAACAGACTGAAGCCGTAATTTTAAATGACCCTTAGATCGGCAGGTCCGATTAGACCTTTTGTCTGATCATGGTCCATTGTTTAATGAAATATACTAATATTTCTAGTTAAAAAGCTAATTATACTAAATTCCACAGTGAAAACATTATCCACAGTGAAAACATTATCCACAGTGAAAACATTATATACAGTGAAAACATTATTCACAGTGAAAACATTATCCATAGTGAAAACTTTCAATGTTGTTTTGTCTGTATAGAAAAATACTTTTTTTATCGTGATTAAGAATATATATAGACAACAGTTGTAATATTTACATACATAGACACAGTGTTTCGTCATATAAGGAATCATTAGTATGGCTGAATCTTCATCAGTTTTTTCATTTTTGCAGTTGACGTGGCTTGAACCTTGAATTCTCAAATTATGGATCAAACACGCTAACCATTACTTCATCAAACCCAGATGATTGGGTAATGAAATATGGGACCAGATAGCTCAACCAACTCATTATAAGTTGAAATGTATATATCTGGAAATGTATTCTTTTACATCATAGACAAGTTTAAACATACAAGGAGTACATTTAATGAATATCGAGAAATAGCTGAACTATGTTCTTCATCTTAAACCAGCGTACAAAAAAGTGGTTAAACTACATCTATGTAGTTTAACTACGTAAATCTGGTCCCAGGTGTGTTTAAAAAAACAATTAAAAACCATTATGTTTACAGATAAGTTTCTGCTTGATTCGGATTTTCATGAAATCTTGTAACATTTGATGCTCCAACTCTTTTTGTCTCGTTTACTCCCAAACTGAAAACATTAGTTAAGTTTAAATGATCAGGCTTCCTGGGCACTTCGTACAGATATTAAAATTATCGATTATTTTTCGACGCATTCTTACATATCTCATAATATTTTGTATTTGTTTTATATACAATCCACTTAAAACGGGAATTTGCCATTTTCTGTTGTGCGCAAATGCCCCGTAAAATTCCAAAACAGAGAAAGGGGGATTGAATTTTGTAGATCCAGAAAAATAATTAAGTTAGTATTTATTTAGGGTTAGGTTAGGTTAAGACACTTTCTGGGCAGAGCGCTGCGGCTAGGACAGGCTAGGAGGCCGAGCTGAAAACTGAAAAAAAAATTAGATAAGTTTGAACGATTTTCCTGGGCACTTGGTTCGGAAATTAAAACCTATAGTTATCGATTATTTTTCGACGAATTCATATTATAAACATATTACTAGATGTGAAATAGAAATGTAGAAAATCACGGGATAAATAATTTATTTTATCAATTTTCATAAATACGATTTTTAAACTAAATATTATTTTCCTGAGATTATTTGCTAGTTTACATTATCTATTAAATAACATGAAAATGTGCGACACATTTACTCTTGGGGGGCCTCACCAGACACTTCGTCAGAAATCTGAAAAACTTCTTTATGCGAAATTGAAAAGCTTTGAACGAAAATAGACAAAATTTTCGCAAAAATGAGGTCGAAAGTTGAACGAAACTGAACGTATTTCTATCGTCCATTTGAATTTCATTCAACAAAAATTTTATTGAAACCCTAGTTTTAATGAAGTTTTCGATACTATATTCAGCTATTAAAAATAAAATGTACATAAGTATTAGGTAAGTTTACTTTTCTAAATCTTTATTTCTAAGAAACATTACAGAGTGTCCCACGAAACATGGCATTAGCAAGACGATATGAACGTCGTCTTTGATGTTTGAATCTATTTGTGACATCCAGTCTTCAATCTACTTCAACAAGTATGATTTTTGAAATAATCTACTATTCCTGTCATTTTATCAATATTCTAAAGAATAATACAAAATGTATTTCCAAAGTGTGATAAGTAACATAAACCTAGACACATATTCTTTATAACAGATAATTGAATATTATACAATGCCAAGAAAAATCACGAAAGGAATTGAGTCTTTGGAACAAAATCAAATATTTAAACCTCAATATCTTTAGAACCTAATGTTGTAAACCTTTGATATTTCAAACTCAGATTATTTGATTTAACAGAATTCATAGTTTAAAATATCTAAGGTCTGTAACATTTGGTTCCAAAGATATTGGGATTAAAAAATCAGAGTTTGTGGCAAAGACTTAATTCCTTTACTTCTTTTGCACTTTTCCTCAAAATTATTATTCTTTTTTTTTAAAGAGGGTTCGTTTTGCATCGTAAATCATTATTCATAATTTTATCATGAATTCTTGATATGTCTGATTTACTAAGAAAAAAAAAATAATCAAAGTATACTCTTTTCCCCTAGACTAGGGTTTCCAACGCAAGTGTATTTAATTGCGCGCAATTCCGTAATAATTGCGCGCAAATAAACGCAACGGAATTGTGCGCTATAGCGCGCAATTCCGTCCATCTTTCTTGCGTTGTGTTTCAATTTTTTGATAAAATTCAATTTAAACCTTATGGCAGGCAATAAATGCAATTAATTATTGCGCAATTCCTTTCAACAACAAAATATTCAATTTAAAGCTTGGAATAAACTGAACTTCACAAATATTGTAATCTCAAATGCTAAGAAAATTGAATTTAAACTTAATCTTTTGTCTTATAATATTCATTTGCAGCATGATAACCAGAAAACTCTGGCATATGAAGACGAGTTTAGACTTAAGCAGACCCATGTAACTGGATAAGTGATTTAATAAGTTACTAAGTAATTTTGTTCGATTTGTAACTATAACATCAAATACACTGTGATGTTGTCTTTCTGTATCATAGTTTTCTGGTTCTCACTGTAGCAAAATATCTATTTTTGATTAAACGAACCTTATAATTTCAACCAAAAAAAGTTTCCATTTTAATGTTTATCCAACCACAAGAAACTTTAAAATTTGTAAACTTTTGAAACAAGTGACACTCCATGGCCTCGATTATTTTAAAATCAACAGAGATATTTAATTCCATTCTTGTATCTGTTGCATAAATTTGTAAGTATAACATTTAAAATTATTGATTTTTAGGTATAAAACCAATTCCGATGCACGCAATTCCGCGCAATTCCAAGCAAATTCCGCGCAATTCAACGCAATTCCGCGAATATTTAATTGCTTCCTTTTTTCGCAATTATAGCGCAATTGCGCGCTATGAAATGGCGCAAGCGGAAGCAACCATTGCGCGCAATTCCGCGCAATTGCTAGCAACGGAATTCCGATTGGAAACCCTACCCTAGACTGAATTTTTCCAAGTCCGGATACTAGCTTTTAGAATGAATTGAGCTTTTTAAATTTTTTCATCACACTTACAGCTAGAATAAGAATGAAACTATGTGGCACTTTTTTGATTCATTCATCTTGCAGCACCAGTTCTAAATTTTTCTTTGATTTGAGAATTTTTTTTTCATAGTTTTAAAACTCGTATTTTTATTTTTTTGTGTATACATCAAATCACTTATACAAAGCCAGAATAAATTAAGTATTACGAATAAATCAAGCATGGGTATCAACATATCCGTCTTGAAACACTGAGTTTAGAATAACACTTTAGTAGTTCCAGATAATCCCTGATAAATTGAGTTGATTATGAATAAAAAACCCCGGTTTTTTGGAAAAATATATTTGTCAGATTATACTGAAAGCTAGTTTTTAACCTTAATCGAAATTCGACCTTCTCTTTTAGGATCTTAATTTTTTAAATTATAATTACTGAATTAGTTCTGATTTCTCTCAAATTTTTCTTTTAAAAATATTGTTTCTAATTTCCTTTTTTTAAATTTTTTTTTCTGGTGCAAGGTTCCACATTTTCATTGAAACGGTTTCACCCTTACTTGGAAAGAAATTAATTACTTGACTCAGCAACGTCAAATCAAACTTAATTTCATTTTAGATTGAAATCATAATCATAAACTTCTCTATACATTGCAACTTATGAGAAGCACCAAAAATGTTTTGAATTTTTATTATGTAAACAAATAAATTCGTTTCTCTCGTTGTGTGCGTAAACTAAAAACTAGAGAAGTTACGCGGTCACAAAGTCGTATCAGTAAAGATTTCCAAATTCATTGACAACGAGACAAAAAGTTATTTCGTTGTATTCATAAATATTGGATGTACTTTATAAGCAAACATTTTTATTCAATTTTCAGTTTCACAGGAATTTCTAAGACTAACCTTTGTGTCTAAGATGAAAAATAAAATGTGTATTTTACAAAAGTTTGATAAATATTTCTTGAAAATGTTTTCTTGTCTCATAACTTTCACGAGTCTTTCTCACAAAATTTTATTTTTGGAATTTTTTTCAATGTTTTTAACAATATTTTACAGACAAATAAAGAATTTGTATAATGATCTGATTCATGATCAAATACCGTGAGCATTCTGTATTCTGTATAAATATAACTTCTATTCCTAAAAATAACTTTTAACACAAATATTTTATTTTGCCTCAGTTAATTTCACATATTTGAAGCTGCAATCAGAAACCTTTGACAGGATGGAAAACAAATACATATATAGCGGCGATGACCACTGAATGTTTTTCATGGTGATATTTTAAAAACTCTTTTGTTGTCTTCCTTCATTAAGAATTTATGGTGTAGGAAGTAATACATTACATTTAGTGAATAAATTATTTCTTAGTTAACAACTTTTCTGGCGAGATTTATAAGTTGACGCATTTTTGAAATTTGATGTAAAAAAAATGCTAACAAGTTATTTCAAATTGTTTTCCAATTTTTTTATCATTTTATCAAATTTGAGGCAAATATGAGGCAAATTTTAGGCAAATTTTAGGCAAATTTTAGTCAAATTTTAGGCAAATTTGAGTGGCTCATGAGCAATGATCGGACATCCAAATAGAGAGTCAAGTAGAGAATACTACTTTATATATAAGATTTATATTTTGATGGATTTAATGATGTTGTCATTCATTAAAATGCCAAGATACTTTTTGTCTAAATCAAAGTCTTTCCTAAATATCTTGATGGAGGTTATTATGTATCGATGAATACATATTTTCATCCCCCCCCCCTTCCTCAACCCTTCCAACTTCTTCCTTTTTCATTTTCTAGTGACTTATAGAGGTATATTAAGAAACATAGAGTAATTATGAGTTTAGGCTGAACTAAATCGGCACAAATTTGTCGAGGTAACCCATGGATACCCCGGGGGGTTCTAAACACAGTGGTGAATATTTTTAAAAATTATGATATGATATGAGGCTATTTTTTCATTCTTTTTTCTCGAAATTGATTTATTTTCTCATAAAATTATTTAATTATTAATAGTTATCCCAAATTCAGCAAATAAAACATTTTACACATCCCGACATGTTTGTTTACATTGGATAATTATGATCGGTAAACTAGTTCTCAAACAATACTCAGTTACTGCGCAGCAGCAATAGTTATTTCTTTTAAACATTAATTTCATAGAGTAATAAAACGAAGAGGTGAAGCTTAGCTCAGATGTACAGAATCGACCTCCATATTGATTAATAAATAGAGTGGTCGGTTGTGTACATCACGATATGTTTACGTATCTAACACTGTACACTTGTATATAGAGCAATCGTATTTCTTGGGGGTGGGGGGATATGAAATTGACAAATTTTTAGATTTTCTTTCTTAATTCAAAGAGAATTCGAGGAGGTTGACTGCAAACATTTGACAATTATCAAATTTGTAGGTTTTCAATTACAACTTGAGGGATAAGTGGTGGAGTCTCCCAGCATTAAAAGGTCTCGCCATGCACAATGTTTTGGTATTTTGAAAAAACTCACATTTTTACAAGAAGATTGTTTGTGCACTTTTTATGATGCAATATTAAGTCATACTTTTATTAAAATAAACAAACAACTGAACTTGAAAGTACTGCAGTATACAATCCTGTGTTTACAATCCATATTAAGTGTCTATCTAATTATCAATACTAATATTCAAATATCTAGAAAAAAAACCACCCCTTAGAAATACGATCACTCTATATACAAGCGTACAGCCTTAGATACGTAAACATATTGTGATGTACACAACCGACCTGTCTATTATTTAATTAATATGGAGGTCGATTCTGTACATCTAAGCTAAGCTTCACCTCTTCGTTTTATTACTCTATGATTAATTACTATAAAAATAAACTTTATCATAATATATTTATCCAAAAAAGCTAGCTAATTTGGTTCAGCGGATTGGCCAGCCATAATAAACAAATATCTTATATTTATAAGCTATAAGAGCTTTATTTTATAGATATTAATAGTGTCATATGATTCTTCTCATTATTATATATTTTTTTCTTGGCAGTTATTTAAAAATAATTATTGAAAACTTTAAAGTTTCTCATGATTTTCTTCATATTTTTGGGACATTCTGTTGCAGCATTGGTTCTTAGAATAGTACATTTTTGTAGCGGCGAGGACAGGGCAGGGGGCCCATCAGGGCAGCACTGCTGCCTATGACTGACTAGTGAAATATTTTTTTGGTGTACTTTTTAATTTTTTTTTGGGGGGGGGGGCAAAATGCAGGAACTAGAAAAGAAACTTTCTAAACATGAAATTAAACAAGAAGGTCCAGTGGAAATGTATAGTGAACTCACATATTTATCATGATTGATTGATTGCTCCCCGCTGGTCTGATCAAGTATAGTGAACTCACCTATTCATCATAATTGATTGATTGCTCCCAGCAGGTGTAATCAAGTATAGTGAACTAACCTATTCATCATGATTGATTGATTGCTCCCAGCTGGTGTAATCAAGTATAGTGAACTCACCTATTCATCATGATTGATTGATTGCTCCCAGCAGGTGTAATCAAGTATAGTGAACTCACCTATTCATCATGATTGATTGATTGCTCCCAGCTGGTCGGATTAAGTTGAGAATCGGACTCACGAACAAATTCTTGAAGGTTTCACGAAATTGTCTGAAAATAAACTTTTTTCTTAACTGTGAGACAATTGAGTGAACCTCCATTTATTTAGATCATGATGGATTTATCCTTGTTTTTCTATCTAAAATTTGAGGTCTGTAAATGTAAAGAGTTAAATTCTTATTGCCAAGACAGAAATTATTGTTTTTGTATTTTTAAAAGAAATTGGCAAAATTCTCATTGCAACTTTTGGATCAGTGTGTTTGGGGCTACACAAAATTACAGACACAGTCGTTTAAAATAGATCGCAATTTTTTCCTTCTTTTCTAGACGTTTCTCTAAATCTTGTAACTTTAGAATTTAGAATAAAATTAACATTATCTAAAAACTCACCATTTATTGTCTGAACATCTTTAACTTTAAATGTTGAAAACTTTTACGTCATAGATTTAAAATGTTGAATCCAAAGAACATGATTTTAAAAACCTCATCTGTCGGTGTTTAAGCGTCTTAACTTTAAAATTTTAAATTCAAAGGACATCAATATATATATATTTATACTTTTCTTGTCTGTCTGTTTGTATCAATATACGTTAAACGGCTGAACCGATCAGGTCCAATTTTTTTGTGTGACCTCATTTTAAAAATCCACGAAATTTTTCTTTATAAAATCCGCGAACTTTTTTGTTTGTTTTAGTTTTAGAATGTATACAAAGAAAGAATGTTCATAATTGAATTGAGAAAAAATCATCAGTAAATGTCTAAACATCATAACTTTAAAATAAATCAGCTACCCTTAGCATATCAAATTAGAAAATTCAAATATTTAAATAGTTAAAAAAGCAAATATTCTGATATTTAAATAATCAAAAATTCAAATATTTAAAATTGGGAAACTTGTAATTAGATTTCTTTGTAAATGGTTTATAAAAACGTTGTACTCAGTATTTGAAACAAGTTTCGTGATCTTATAAGTTTTTAAAATAAAACAAGATAGAAAATGTTGCGAATTTTTCGTTTTATTATAGTGTATTTTTAGAAAATTAAATTTTTAAGAGAAACATTTTTTCAATTCCGACCGGCCATAAATCTTTAGTGCTTCTTGCATATTTCATCTGATAAAAGTTAAAAGTTGAAAAGATAATTTTGTGTGAATGAATTATTACTTGAACTTTCCGTGCACAGTGGTATACATGGACTTATTCAAGTGTATAATGGTATATCTGAACATATTTAGTGCACAGTGGGTTACCTGGACATATTTTTGTGCACAGTGGTTTACCTGGACATTCCGCAGTATATTCCGAAGTTAAGAGGGTAGGAGAGACATAAGCCAACATTCATCAAAACTATTATTTTCTTTACAAGCTCATAATTGAGGAATTCATACAAACTAAATAGAAAATATTGGTTAGTGTCTCATCGAGATATTAGTAATAGAGGGGGCATCTGGAATTTTAGACTTCTTGTTGTACAGCCACTGTACACAATGACCCTGATTACTTGTAAACGTGTAATTTGAAGAAAACTTTTTAGAAATCAAAACAATGATACAAAATTTGAATTCATTGTATTGATATAAACGCCGACAACTGTACCAGATAATCAAAATAAGTGTTAGAAGTTTTTCTCAATCTATCAAAAATCAAAATTACGAACATTTTGTTTAGAAATTGCGGACAGAATGGTAGAAATATAAAAATTGTGAGAATTCTATTTATAATTTGGAAGAAAAATGATCGTAATATATACCTGGACGATATTGTATGAAGTGCTGTGATGACCATGAGCGGGATTTCTACTGTCAGGAAGATCGCTATGACGACGATGAGCATGAGGGTTGTACTGTTAGCATCACGTTGCCGCTTGTTAGCTGTACCATTCGATGCAGTGCTAAATATATAGATGGACATATCGTTCTTTGGCTTTAAAACACATTCAAAACTAAACTTACAAACCTATTTGATTTTGCAGCCTTGGCTGCTGCCCGAATTTTCCCGGCCATCAGTTTTTGTCGTCGTCTTTCAGCTCTAAAATTATCATAAAATATCATAAAACTTGAAGACATGCAGAGAACAGTTGTATAATTGACGTATTTTTGAAGACGATTGTTTGGCCGCTAGATGTCTCGTATCAGATTCTTATCTAATACAGGGTGTCCCACGAAACATGACAATAGGAAGACGACTTGAAAGTCGTCTTTGGTATTTGAATTTATTTGTGACATTTAGTCTTCTATCTACTTTAACATGTATGATTCTTGAAACAATTATCACATAATTCTCCTAGCCCTGGCATTTCCAAAAAGTGGTCTGCGTTTTTTGTGCTTTCAATATTACCTGAGATATAAAGAGTTTGGTTCAGATTTCAATTTTGTTAAATAAAAGCAAAATTGTCGAAATCTGAAAGAAATTCTTCATATCTCGGGCAATATTTAAAGCACAAAAAAGGCAGACCACATTTTGGAAATGGCAGGACAAGGGAAATTTTGTGATTATTATCTCTAGAAATTTACTTCTAAAATTAGGTTGACAAATAAACGCAGCAAATTATATCAAAAATCAAGACGACATTCAAGTCGTCCTGCATACTGTCATGTTTCGTGGGACACCCTGTATATAAAGTTAGATAAGGCATTTCTTACGTAGTCAGTGTCGTTCAACGAACATATGAACAAGGTTTATCCCAATGATATACTTTGGGAGCCCCTAGTTTGGCGGCTATATCTATCACGTTTATCTGATATATATACGCAGTCAGATACGTCATATGGGAGCCCCAAAGGCAGGCGGCCCTAAGCCATAACATTTTCCCCTTCCATGTCACAAATTATCTTTTTTGTCTTTCGTCAGCCATGAGCAAAAACCGCACGGTCTTCCATGCCACAGCATTTGAGTCTTCCGGCAGTTATTACGTTTTTAAATGATAAATGTAGGGCATTGAAATTGCAATTTTTAAAACTCAGACAGGACTGATTCACAGGGATACAATCCCGTGACTAATCAACGGCACTACACAGGGCGTGATCTTGTTAGCTATCGATGTTAATACAGACACTAGGAATCAATTGATCAATGTCTCAACCAGGACATGATCCACATGGCTACAATCCCGTGATTAATCAACGCCACTTCACAGGGCATGATTTCGTTAGCTATCGATGTCGATACAGACACTGACAATCAATTGATCAGTTTCTCAACCAGGAAATGATCAACACAGTAACTATAATCAACGCCACTATACAGGACGAGACCTCGTTAGCTATTGATGCCAATACAGACACTAGCAATAAAATAGATCAATACCATCACTCAAGAAACTATCTCCACTCGTTTGTTTCAACGAGAACATATATTACTTCTAATACATGGAATGGGTTTATCGCAAAATAGGATTAGCATAATTACTAAATGAACAAAATACGACGTAAATTACAATGCCTCAATTTGTGCCACATGGCTACACGGTCTAAATGAATATCAGCTAAATTGGGCTGGGGAGTAATGGATGCTCATATTTTGGCTAAAATTGAAATGTTAATTCCAAAACTTCCTGCGTAAATGCTAAATTAAATTGTATTCCTTCCTCTTTATGGTATTAACTAGACCATTTACATATCCTGACTTCTCATGATTGATATCAATAGTTTGGTCTTGGTTAAGTATAAAAAGTCATTCCTTCACAGTATGGTCTTCATAGGACGGCATTTCAAATATTCTCTGACACTAGTTCAGTCATGGAAGTGATGCTAAATTGCCATTTAGGAATGATGAAAAAGATAAAATTGTGTATAGCTCTCATCCCTACATCGCAATATTACTATGCTGAGTTTTGCATGGGTGCTCAGGCTTGTAGCTCTGGTAGAATCATGAATAGTAATAGTCCTATGGCACATGAAACTTTATCTTTTGGACTGACTAAAGAAGATACACCAATCAAAAACTAGAATTCACTGTTTAGAAATATACCCACTCATAAAAGGATCAAACAGATGAAAGTGGCATATTTTACCAGTGCTTGCAGAGTACCTCAGACCTTCTTAATTTAGAGCTAAGAGGGTATATCATGACTAAAGATCTACTCTGAATAGTGCTTATAAAAATGTGCACCCTCTCATCTGACTTGCGCTACCATATGAGTATAACAGTAAATGATAATTTTCTTTTAAAAGGTTGATGTATTCTTATTGGTTTCAGAATCTTGAAAAAATTAAACACAATTAGAAATTGTGTTCACAATTATAGAATAGTTAGCAAAATGATATACAGTGTTAGGCGATTATATCAATAAAACGAAGACGACTTTTTATTTGAGTTTTGATTGTTAACAAGCTTTTTTTAATTACAAGTTTAGAAGTAATCAATGAGAATCTTTTTTTATTGACAGCTTGTCTGGACTTCTATGTATATGTGTATCCGCTGTTTATCAATTTGATATATAAATTAAAATTGAGATCGAAAGTCGTCTTCATAGTATTGATAACATCGCCTAACACTGTAGCTAAAAGGCTAACTCCGTAAACCGTAATTATTAACAAATTGAATATTGATACTTTTTTTAGAAAATATATATATATCTTTGCATTTCTTACTTGTAGAACATTAATAGAGTAACATTATCCTATATGTTGATAAGTTTACAAGATTATAATTGGGCACACTATGCTTTTCTTTTATATCATTTTTAATTAGGGCGAACCAGGGAGTAAGGAATAGAAGAGAGATATAACTGACGCGGTTCGACCTACCATATGATTATACATGCTTTGCAGACGTGTACTCCTTTTGTATATGAAATATTCAGAAAAGGTTATTGTATACGCAGTAAATGTACATCAGACAAATATTTCTTATTCAAATGAAGTACCAGTCTGCAAAGCATGTATAGTCATATGATAGGGCGAACCGCGTCAGTTTTATCTCCCTGGGGCGAACAGAGGGACTGAAATGAGACTAGAGTGACCTGAATTCGAAATGCTTGTTTTAAGGTTGGTTAGATATGCTTAAACAAAGTTTATAAACTTCTGATCTGAATAACTCAGCGTTCACTAACTTGAGCCCAGCAGTAAAAGTTTAAAGGAATAACAAAAATCAGTATCAACTGCACTGTTTGTACTCGCAAAAATTTAATTTCGTAAAGCTTCGTTTGTCTAAGGGCTTTTACGTAATGGTAATATTTAGGCTATAAAAAACATGATTAATATCAATTAATCTGTGCAAACTTCTCTTTTGTTTCAAACAAGCGAGAAACTAGGTCAAAAATTTGCATAACTTTCATATTTTCTTCTTTAATGGATTATTTCAATGTATCCGTATATCCATATATTCATACGATACGTGTTTAAAGTTTAAACTTGACTGGGCCTGCAGTAACTGGTTTGTTTTTTTCAAGACTGATTTTTGTTAAAAAAATTTTTCTCGTTTTTTAAATAAAAAACTTCCCACACTTCAAAATTAAGGAAATCTCTATCCTGAAAAGAAGGAACAACGAACCAAAAACGATTGTTTTATCACGTTTTTTTTTGGTTCTTTTTTTGCATTTAATTTCAGGGTCAAAACAAGGCAATTACTATAAAAAAAAATTTCTCAATTTTTCCGACCCAATTTACACCGATAGAAAATATCCCAAAAGTATTTCAAGATTATAAACATTTTGTTCGAAATCTCGAACAGAATTTGCGTTTTATGTTCAAAATCTTGAACAGAATTTGCGTTTTATGTTTAAAATCGCAAACAGAATTTGTGTTTTATGTTTAAATCTCGAACAGAATTTGTGTTTTATGTTCAAAGTCTCTAACATAATTTGTGTTTTATGTTAAAATCTCGAACAGAATTTGTGTTTTATGTTCAAAATCTCGAACAGAATTTTTGTTTTATGTTCAAGATCGCAAATACATTTTGTGATTTTTAAATGTTTCGGTTGTTCGAAATTGCGAATAAAATATAAATGTTGGCGAAAAGTTTTTTAACCTTTTCATTGCGGAGAAGAGCAATGTGTTGAGAATGACCAAAGCAACACAGGGAACCAGTTGGACAAAGATAACACGAAACCTGGAAACAAAAATAAAAACATAAAGGGAGTGTTCCCTGTTTTAAAAATCTAAAAAACTTAACCAGATGTTTCTGAGGACCAGAATTATAAGCATTTTATGCAATAAATAGCTTGGGAAACTCTACACATGTCAACCTTTTATATTTTCTGCTAGAACTTTTAAACCAAGGTAAGAACATTCCCCGTGGTTCTACACAAGTTCCCCAATCAAAATTTAGGGCAAATCTGTCAAGGGGTTAATAGGTTATGATCGGACATACACTCTTTTTCGGGGTTCATGCATTTGCGTAGATTTTAACTTATAAAAAATACAATGTAAAGAAAACAAATGAAATAATATCGGTATCTTCAAAACTGTAGGACCCAATTCCTGAAAACAACTTTCCGAAACTGGGTTTATGACGATACAGTCTTAAGTTTCGGGCTCCATGATGTATTTTCCTTGGTTAGGGCCAAGGAACTATATTTCTTGATTAGGGCTTACCAGTAGAAGGTCAGAAAGTACGCATTCAGAGAGATGGATTTCAACCAATCAGAGAACTGTACTGTACACGCCATCACCTCTTCACCATCTTCGACTAAATACATAGATAATAGAGTTATAATATAGAGTATACACATTATACATAGATAATAGAGTTATAACATTCGAGTATACACATTATACATAGATAATAGAGTTATAACATAGAGTATACACATTATACATAGATAATAGAGTTATTTATCATAGAGGATACAAATTATAAGGCATAAAGTACACATGGACAATTGAGTTATTAACGGGAGTGTTTTCCGTAAAAATGAAGGGGGTACAGACTGTTCCCGAATTAAATTTGGCTTTAATCACTTCTAGTTTTATAAAACCCGTTAACTCACGTAGTTGGATTATTCCACCCAAACCGTAAATAAGTCATTTAAATTTGATCATTCAGATTTAAAGGGACTGTAAAGGAAAAATGAAAGGGGGTATAGGCTGAAAGCTAATCACTTTAGATCTCGATCGCGACCCATGAAAGTTATATCTGATGTTCCTATCTCGAGAAATTGATATAAAACTGTGTCAAATTTATACGAAAATTAATATATATACAATTTTGTATAAAAATAGGGGGTTTAAATAGATCAAATTCAGCAAATAAGCAACAAATCTGAAAACGATTGGAATCCAGTGACGACTTTTATATCGTCTTCGTTACATGCGGCATTTTTTCATGAACACAATTATTGCAAAATTCCAGCTTAAACATCTAATATCGAAGCGCCTGTTTTGATATTTTTAAAATGTGGTCTACCATTTTTGTATCTTAAAAACTACAGATATTGTGAAATTTATACAAGTTCCAATTTATTTAATAAATCAAAATTATCTTAATATCTAATATCTTTGTCAATTTTTAAATTACAAGAAAGGTAGACAGACGTACATGCCTCGTTTTTTTACTTTCTTTGTCCTACATTAAATATCAGAAATCAATCCCATGTTTATTTGGACACCCTGTAACAAATTAAATTATAAATATTAAAAAAGCAGTACTGAAGATCGAATTTCATTAAATATGGGATAAATTTCATAAAATTAATTTCTTAAGTATGGGATAAAGTCGGCTTAAGTAACATTTCATTAAAAGCATACACGAAATAATACGTTGTAAAAACATTTAATTTTCAATAGAAGTTTCAGATAAACGTAATAAGCAAAAGTTTAAAAACTTTAACTAACGTTTTTGTAAAATTAAATTTTGAATGATAATACAGAGGGAAACAGAAAAAAGTAAAAATTCCCGTAGTTTTAATTCTTATATTAAATTGAGAACTGGCGCTATGGATTTTGTAATCTGCATTTGAACTATTTTTGAAAACATTTTCTAAACAACTGAGTAAAAGAAAGAACAGTAACTACATTCCTGCAACATTTGTCTGCTCCTCATTTAAGTTTGGCCTTTAAGAGGAATTACTTCTCTTTACATTGTTCAAGGGTTTTCTAGATCGTTCAACGGATTATCTTCTAGCTCTTGTTTTAATTTTTCGCCGACTGCACGAAAATCCTCTGGGCTTCTGCCTCAGGGTTATTGTGAAAACAAGTTTCATCCAAATCTTGAAAAGACGACATCTAGTATCCTATCTGTTATTTTAATTAATCTATGACGCACACCTTCTGTCTAGTTTTTAATTGAAGAAAAGTAAAGGAAAACTTGCCACTCGTATATTGACAAGTTTTTAGACTTTTTACCTATTCTCTTATCTACATGTTCACTCGTACAGGATTGAACAATAAGCTGACAATAAGCTGTTTGTAGGAAAATTGATGAAAACAGGGCCTTAGATAGGAATTTGAAAGGGGGGGGCACAAATGTTAGAAATCCCAGATGCAGGCGAAAATTTTTGTTGACCCAAAAATCTCGAAAAAGATCAAAATTAATGATAAAAAACTAAAAAACTAGATTTTTAACTAAATTTTCTTTCCCTTAAGTCCTATTGAGAAGCTATTTGCATCAAAACAAAAAAAGCTAGAGGTATAAGATGTAGAGTAAAACTGTAGATAAATGTAGCTAATACTTATTTTTAGTAAAGGGAAAGTAAAGGATGTAAAGATCAAGAAAAGCTCAAGCACGAAAATCTTCATTTTTTCCCAAAAATAAAATTCGAAAAAAAACTCTTCTGCATATAGCAAATACCTACTCCAGAACAATCTACTCGAGACATATCTATCCAGGACCCAGGTCTGTCAGTTAACACAATCAAACGGGACCGGCTCTAAATGCCCCACAAACACAAGCATCCAATAATATAGGACTAAAGCTCGACTCTATATTCAACAAGGACCAGCTGTAAATGCCAAACAGGGACACAAGCATCCAATAATTTAGGACTAACTAACACAAGCTGTATCTCAACTTGTATAATTTAACGAGGACACAAGCTATCTTTTAAGCTATATTCGATTCAATGCCAAATTGCACAATCTCATAAGCTATCAATGTCAATCAGACACTAGCTCAAATCAATTCCAAAACATTTAGCAAGATCTACAATGGTATGTTTCAACGAGAACACAGACTACTTTGAGTTGCTGTAAACAAAGCAGAGTCTCAATCAACTCATTTTATTTAAATGGTTTATGTTACAAAGTTAACAGGAATTGGCAATATTCAATTCCTAGGATGTTATCTATATCACATGATTAATACCATTGTATTACGTCTATTACATGATTAGAGAAAATATACATCACGCAGTATAACTATCTACATATTTTACAGTGTGATTTAATTATGATTCAAGCTAATCCTATTAAATACTCCATTGACACGCAGTATCAATGAATATTTTCATTACACAAGTTTACAACATTTAAATCATTAGCAATGTACAACGTACTGCAATTTCACAGAATATCATGTTTGCCCACTTTTTACTACATGCAAGCTTCTCCTACGCCTGGCCATATTTTTATATAATTTCAATTTGTCTCAATGTTACTTTTTGCTGTACATTAGAATTCATTAGAATCATTAATCTAATAAAAGAAGGGAAAAGGATAAGCTCCTTAAAATACAAAAAAATGTATATTTAAACCATATAATTTAACAAGATAGGATAGAAATAAAAATTCCCAAATAATGTATTTAAGAAAGTGCACTTTATTTCTTTTTAATTTGAAGAAAAAATATTCCTTTACAATTATTATTAGTAACAAAAATTAGATTTTATGCCAATTTTCTCTCCTAGGGTTCTTTCTTTCATTTTCCGTTTCCTTCTTTTCTTTTTATTCATTTTCTTTTTTTTCATTTTCTTTTTTTTGTATTTAGTTCTTTTTCCCTCCTCATGAGGTTTTGATGTGATAATTATATTGTTAAAATATATTTAATCTGCATGTAATAAATATTAGATTTGACTTGATTTGTTTGTGTGAAAAAGAGACAGATAATTTAAGACAGAGTATAATTATTAAACCTAGTCTCGTAAATTGGATGAGACAGTTTTGAAGATTTTAATCTTTTTCTAAGAATGTTTTAAATTGCAATTCAATATTCTCCTCTCTTCATTTTTAATGTTTTAAATTAGATTCTACAAATGTACACCCCACACTAGGACTGACTGACTTGAGGGTTTGAGGTTTATACTTACAGAACTCCACAACATTGTAAGTTCTATCCACCATTCTTGTAATCATATGTAGCAGAGAAACCAGAACAATAACAACAACCAATACCTTAATAAAAATTAATTTAAATCAAATACATTTTTTAGGTATTTCTATAGATCTTGCTTTCTAGATCCCCCCCCCCCCACAATCAAAAATGCAGCATAGAATATCCCTCTAATCGACCATAAACTATAAAAAGGCCGCTCTCTTGTCATAGCCGCATCGCTCGGCCTCTAACCTGGTCCTGGCCGCATCGCTCGGTCAAGAATTGTCTCAACCCGAAATTGCATTCCACATGGGTTCAATATTTGCATGATCCAAACCCACATAGATCTTGCCAGCCTACTTTTCTTGAGCAAAAATCAAGCAACCCCATGGTGTTCTGCATGTTGATATGTTCATTTACACAAGATTATAATTTATTCTTCAGGTCTAGATTTTTTGAGTATTATGTGCGTATTGAGGCGTTAAAGATTGTAGATATGATATGGGACGCTCTGTACACGATAAAAGGATATAAAAAAGAGTACAATATAGGGTTGAGATTTAACTGATTTGGTAAGTACAAAATGTGTAAATTATAAACTTAATGTTTTACAAATATAAACTAGATATATAAATACAGTATACTAGAAGGCTGCAATTCTATTATACCAGCCCACGTGGATTTAACGGTTCGGTCAATATTCCAGAAAGCTGTGACTTTCTATCACAATTTAACCCATTAAACATAATTTGTTAGCCTTTTCTATTTTATACTTTTTTGTTGGCATATACATTTTGAATGAAATAGTATAAAAGAAACAAATCCTTAATGTAAATGATTATTGAATTAAAGACCAAAACTCTATTTGATTTCAAATAGAAGAAACCGAGTGCTGCTCACTCTGGTTAGTCCGGTGACAAAAAAGTAAAACCTTAAATAGGTTCGGAAACAAATCCCCAATCCACGAAACAAACATGCTGAGTCAACTTTACACTGGGTAGTCTTGACTGGTCGGTACAAGTGGGAGCTGCTTAACGCTGGTGTAGATGAACTTTCTGGTTCAGGACTTGTTCCGAAAATGATAATTCTACTCTGATTTTAGAATATCAATAAAATCCCCTTTTTTGGTGGTACAGAGTTGGTTTGGAACTCCGGAGCTGCTCAAGGGTTGGTTACAACTGATGATATCATGTTTTCCAGATTTCAATGTTAGATTTAAGGCGTAGTCTTCACCTTGAGCCCACGTAAAAATACACAGTGTTCACAGGATGTTCACAAAAATACAAACATATAAATACATTTTAACTATTCATAAAAGCACAAATATCAATTCTTAAAGAATCTGTTACATTCGTTTGTGATTTTTAAAAAAAGGAGTTTTAGTTTATGTAAACACCTAACAGAGTTCCCATATACAGAGATAATTGATTCCAACCATGATCTGACATTCTTTGTTAAAAATACGAACTTTGAACTCCGTTACATTACATATATAAGTTAAGCAATTTCTACTATGTGTAAGATGTGCAATGTAATGACATATTTTTTGTTAAGTTAATAAAGAAAATTATATTAAATCATGTCTTTATCATTTTTATATTAAATTATATCATATAAAATATATATAAGTGGTTTCTTCAAAAACATGTTATTCAAAATTTACAATGTGGGAAAAACATGCTTAATGGGACAGTCATTGTAGTTTTAAGTGACTCTTCATTTGTCGTACAACGGTACCCTTTAACCCTTTATCTGATCCAAGGGTTTAATGCAAAGAAAGTTAATTTAGAAGTGTACTGCAGTGTACTGTCACTGGGCGGTAATGTAAACACAAGACAGATGTCGAAGCCTGAAATGGGATCCATCTTTCACATAAATAATCAATGAAATATTCTGGTCATAGGAAACTATTATGTGAATTATCAATATTATCAAAATTCAATGCTCCTCGGATACTAAAAGAACAATGAGGCATCTATTCTTGTTTACAAATTCCGCCCAAAGAGAACTGGTTTCAATATGTACGCAGAGTATACGCAACGGCAATTAACTTTCCTTGCATTACATTCTTGATCGATCAATGATATGAAAGATATCGGCATTATTTGGATTGAAAAGTGTTAAATTCCAACAATTTGTCTTAATATTTCTAGACAATATCTTCAACTTTAACTTTGCTTTTACCTACTTACTTGTTTTATTTTTTATTTAAATGTTTCGGCACTAATTATGGTCAAAAGAGTTAAGATGAGTTTCATATATTTTTTCGTTAGTAAAAGGTTTAATTTAATTAAGGTTTAATTTTAATTTCTAACTACCAAATAATGGATTCAAGATCTCAGTTCGGTCCTAAACTATCAAATAATGGATTCAAGATCTCAGTTCGGCCCTAAACTATCAAATAATGGATTCAAGATCTCAGTTCGGCCCTAAACTATCAAATAATGGATTCAAGATCTCAGTTCGGCCCTAAACTACATTCAAGATCTCAGTTCGGCCCTAAACTACCAAATAATTAATTCAAGATCTCAGTTCGGTCCTAAACTATCAAATAATGGATTCAAGATCTCAGTTCGGCCCTACCTTAAAGGAGTTATTTTTTCATTTTCAGTGGAGAACAATCCCCCGTTTTAATAATTCTAGAATTTCGCACAGTGTGACCCATAAAAAAATATATATTTAAAGTTGTATTTTAAATGTTTGTACTGCAAATGGTTGTACTGCAAATGGTTGTACTGCAAATGGTTGTACTGCAAATGGTTGTACTGCAAATGGTTGTACTGCAAATGGCTGTACTGCAAATGGCTGTACTGCAAATGGCTGTAATGCAAATGGCTGTACTGCAAATAGTTGTACTTCAAATATATGAACTGGTTGCTTTAATATCAACTTATTATTTGAAATTGGTCTGTTTATGATTTTCTTAATCGTTAAGGTTCGTTTTTAATAACTTTTAATAAAACTTTCCACACTTCAAAACTGTATTTGGTTACTTTGCTTTATTAAACTTTGAAATATTTTTATCCTAAAAACTGAAAAATGGGAAGCAAAAAATCGTTTTAACGCATTTGTTTCAGTTAGTTTTTGGTTTGCTTTTGGTTCGTTTTTTGCAAATTATTTTCTTTTAGGGTCAAAGTTTGGCATAGTGAAGAAGAGACAAAATAATTAGAATAAAATATTTTGAAAACTTTACATGATTGGAAATATTTTGACCCTGAGAGAAAATTTATGCATAAAGCGATTAACAACACTTGCACACTTGATGTGTTGACATGTATAGTGTACTAAAATCTAGTAGTCGTCTTCCTATTCTACTGTATTATGGGTCTTACTGTTAATGAAATTTTGATTAAAAAATATAATTATTTTTATTTTTACTGCAGAAAATTATTTACGCTTTTCGTAAAATTCATAATTGATATTTTTAAATATTTGACTTTTTGTTTGCTAGTGCAGTAGATTATATCAAAAGTCTACGACATCAGGTTGCAAAGAAAAAAGGAAAAACAATTAGAGTTTTAGTCAAGTTATAAATTCATTTACCAATACATATATAATGTAATATAATGTATAATGTATAGTATTACCATTTATTCATGAAAATATAGATACTGTATTAATAATAAAAAGAATTAATTCATATTCTCCAGATAGCGTGCATACTGTTTACAGATTAATATCATATAACTGTGCATGATGATATAGCATAGAAATTTGGAAAGCTTAAAAAAATTGTTAACTTTTGTCCATTTTTAAAATACATTCAATATTTAGCATGCATTTAAAGTGACCCTCAATTGAGTGGCATACATGATTCACAACGGTACCCTTTTAAACATGATTCACAACGGTACCCAAGCGTTGCCAGATCAAGAATGTTTTTGTTTTTTTGTTTTGGATAACTTTTTGTATATCATTCGTGCAGGTTCTCTATCTTAAAGAGAAAAGTGCGCTTTTCTTGCTTGAGACAACGGACAAAATTAGCGGAATAAAACACTTTTTAGACTATAAAACCGATATTATCTTCCACATTATTGATTAGATAAAGGTTCTAAGGGTTACATCAACAGTTCCTAAGAGTAAATCTTATTCACAATTTAATTTCAACAGTCAACTCCAATTTATAAGTAGTTTGTTTTTGTAATTTAATATGTTTGTTTAGTTTTGTTTTTAGCATTTCGATGAAAGAGTAGATTTATTATTGTATTTATTATAGATCTTTTCTTTTCAGTTAATTGAGTTAAAAGCTGAATGGTTGTTTTTGTGCCCAGTGTTTTTAGATATTTATTATCTAAATTATATTTTAATTTAATTTACTTCTTTTTCATTCAATTTATAATAACTTCGTACCTTCTACTTTCTACTCCCTACTCCCTACTCCCTACTCCCTCCTCCCTACTCCCTCCTCCCTACTCCCTACTCTCTACCTGGGATCTGAGTACTGTACACCATTGTTTCGCCATTGAAGCATGGCAGACATAAATATACCTCTGCACTGCCAGGGCTGAAAAATAAAATGTTAAAAAGGATTGTTCACCAATTTGAAATTAAAGGGACTGTTCGCGAATCCTTATTTATCTACATATTCGCTTTAAATTGTTTAACACGTTGTTTGCATATTAACGTCGCAAAAAAGAAACTTAACAATAACGTCAACTGTGTTGAGTTCACAATAACTTTAATTTTACGGCTTTTTGACCAACATTTTAGAGATCAACACACCGAGTTTTCTGCCCTCGTTGATCCTTCAAAGGTCGAAAAGGTTATTGAGTATTGTCCCCTTTGCATCACGGGCACACAGGTCTGCCGCTTTAGTAATTGTAAATTGGCGGTACAGTCCAAACTAGGACCGCAAAGGCTTGCCCAGCTCGGATATTCAAATGACAGCGGTTCTGTGTGAGGGTCATTTGAACTTACGATTACCAAAATCGATTAAGGTTCTGAATAATGAATACTGCGAGTCAAAATAATCATTTTATAAAGAAATGTAGGATGTTGTATTATGTCCTTGCTTTCTTTCAAACATTTACAAAACTGTTTTGTTCGTATACTGTAAAATACAGAGGTTTATGTAAACATACTTAGCATCTTTTATTTTACCAAAATATTGGAAAAAATATCCAATAATATTGTAATGCCTCCCGGAAAAATATTTTTAAAAACATTTTGAGATGATTCAATTGAATATGCAATTCTCTACAATATTTTTTTATTATAAAGGAAATGTTAACGTAAATTAAACAGGACACCATCAACTAAGCTTTCGGTGTGTCTATCTCAACAGTAAGGATATATTGGATGACCAATATTTTAATTAATAAATGGATCGATGGTATAACATTGTACATAATATTTTCATATTTGGGATCCCAGCAAGCTGTCACCTTTGATCATAATTTGACTAAAGTATGATCTCTGTTTGTTTGGATGTCCAATCATAACTCAGGAACCCCTTGACTGATTTGCCTCGAATTGGGATTGGAGAACTCGAGAGAACCACGGGAATGTACTTAGTTTGAGATTCTAAGTTGAGTGGGTCGACTTTAAAAGGAAATAATAACAAAAATCGTAAGTTAAAACCAAGCGCAGGTAAAGGCAGGGTCAGTCCATTTGAATTCAGCCACTTTTTCCAAAAGTTAGAAGGCACAATCTTCGATTTTTTCAAACTTAAAATATTAAAAGACCTACGTGAGACATTACATAATCAGTAATGTTTAGACTCTGTTGACCTCCGTATGCGGAGCACTGAGGTCATGAAGTTTTGACCGCGGCCCGCTTATAGATATGCTTCTATCTACCGATCTTTACTCTTCTGGGCCAGCATACATGTAATTTTGTGGGTGTTCTTCACAGCTGTTTTATCTGAGTGGACCCTAGATTTTTGGGTAAATTTTTAAATCTTTGCTTGGTTTACTTAAAGTTTCATTCTGGCTCTCGTTGATTCTATAAAAATAATTTGTTCTTTAAAAATTTTGAAGTGAAGTTCAGGGTCCAAGTCAAAGAAGAGCTTTGTAAGATTGTGGGCCCTGAAGTAAGCAGAAATGTTGTAATTATAACATTGCTTCCTAAGATTTGGGTAGCATCTTATGCGTTTAGTTTTGAGATTTCCAAAATGTGGTCTGCCGTTTTTGTACCCTGAGAATTGATTGAGATAATGAGAAGTATGTCTAAAATTCAAAGTATTAATAATAACTAAGGTTGTTTAAATCTTTAGTATCTCCGACAACTTTTAATTATACAAAGAAGGAGGCTAAGATTTGCCAAGTTTTAAAGACTTAAAATGTTTTTCTTTACTCCTATGACATCTATTAACTTTACGAAAACCAAAGACAAATTGCAAGTCCAGGGTCCAATGTCTAACGTACTGTAAACAAATTAATTAATAAATATTAAAAAATATAAACTATATACAAATGTGGCGAAAGATAATCGATGACTTTAGGTTGTAATATCTGAATGATTTGTTTGAAATTAAATTGATTTTTTACGGTCTTAGTCGTATGTTGCAATTTTCTGAATTTGTATGGGCGCTAAGTTATTCAGTATGAGACGTCTTTAACAATTTTCTCCTTATAGACGCCACAGATAGAAGTTAGATTAGTAGCGATCAAAAGCGCTTTTTTTTCGCATTAAGCCTATACCACCTTTCATTTTTCGCGAACACTCCCTTTAAACTTAAATTGTTGGATTTTTTTCTATACAAATCTGAGTTTGTGGCAAGAAATCAGAGTTCCTTTAAAAGCTCTTTACCTAATGTCAACCAATTGGAAGCCGAGTGAAAAATCTGTGGTGAGGTTTCCATCATGAACTCGAAGAGGTAGCAGGACACCAGGCCCCAGTTCATGTCGTCGTGGTGTCCCATCGTGTACAGGTACATATACCTGCAGTACAATAGTACATATACCAGCTGTGCATTAGTAAATATACCAGCAGTACATTAGTAAATATACCTGCAGTACATTAGTACGTATAGGTGCAGTACATTAGTACATATATATTCAGTACATAAGTACAAATGCCTGCAGTAAATTAGTACGTATACCTGCAGTACATTATAGTACATATACCAACTGTACATTAGTATATAGACATGTTGTACATTAGCACATAAACCTGCAGTACATTATCTATGAATGTGTTTGTTTTTGTAGCAGATTTTTATTACCCAGCAAACCAAATAACGTAGTTTTTATCAACTTGTAATGTTACAAAAAAACAGGTTGTAAATAAACCTTTTAAAGACTTTTCAAAAGCAAAACCTACTGAGGATGAGACAAACATATGACAATGCAGCTTTAAGTTAACAAATTATATCAAACAACTAGCAAAAGTATCCGGCATTGCCCATGTCCATAAGTATTTGTGTAGTTTTACATGCCAATCTCATGGATATGCCTGACAGTCATAAGAGCAAATTTTACATTTATTTTTATAGTTAGTGTTAAATCTATCAACAAGTCAATAATTTTTGATAGTTCCAACAGAGTAAAAATTAACAGGATATCTTTGAATAATTCAGATTTAATAATGTACCCTATTCATTGTAAACTCCAGTCATTTCAAGTACCAGCCGACTTTTATGCAGCTAGAGTAAGCTGTAACAGTACAAAAAAGTAAATCCTTCTCCCTGTAGTAAAATTTACAGCTATAGGTAACATACACACATACATACAGCTTGATAACGGCAAAACTCTGAAATAGGAAGATGGCTTATGATTTTGAATAGTCCAATGAACATGAAACATAGCAATTGTGGAGTGTAAACCGAACAATTTCATGTAATAAGTAAACTAAAAAGTTTTTAGTAAAAAGTTTTTTATAACATTGATGGAAATTTAGAAGAAAGTAAGAAAATGTTAAAGATAAAAAAATATTTGACCAAAAATAATTTTGCAAAATAATATTTTTTGAAGAGTTCCCCAAATATTAAATATGAAATTTGTTCAATTTTTAATTTAGGTTTTTGCATATTATACAAAATTACGGGGAAATTGATTACTGATTAAAGATAACACAGATAAGAATATTTTATCAAATTTTCCAATATGCTATTGTTATTTTTAAAATCTTTTACTTTTGCAATTATTTTGTATGCTAACATTACATTTAAAACATACTGCCATGTTCTTAACATATTTAATTTCAGAAAAAAGTAAAAAATTTACATCTCAAGAGTGAAAATGAAGGCCCACTGATGTTCCAAGACAGCTGAATCATTGTAAATATATTTTTTTCAACTTGTTTATAATAATATTATTATTCTATCTGATACATCTGTATCATCCATCTAAATATACTTCTCTCATGTCAACTTTGTCCAAAGATAAATCCAAAATAAAAAGTTTTCTTGACAAAAAAGTCTCTAAAACATACAAGGTTGAATATATTTGAAGATCTGGGGAAAAATAATGAAAAATCTGACATCAAAAGGAAATTTTTTTAATCCTCTTTCATTCTTTTAATTCCAATCCCCCCCCCCCTAATTCAGTGAATATGACCTCCAAACAAAATGTATTCCACGCAATCATACCTTACTTTTTTTTTAAGAGGGGGAGAGCAAGAAAGGGGTGGGGGGTTGGATATGACAAGAAAATATACACCCCTGAATTATACATAACATTATCAAGATCAATTTCAAGTATGGATATCAGGCAAGCCGACCTTACCATTATCACAGGTTAAAGTTACTATAGACATGTTTTTAAGAGTTGCTTGCCCAATTTACAGTCTTGCCCTTTAAACCATTATTTGAACAACAATGAAGAAGATGTTTTTGTCTTTTAAGAAAGAAAAACAAGACTTTCTTCATCAATTTTGCTCAAACTATGCTTGTTTTTTTGTGAAATAGAGCGCTTAATTTTTGCTATAGCTATTAGGGTAACTTATTAAGGGAGTGATATATTTGGTGTACTGTCCCTTGTTGCCCTCTGTAGGCTGTATGAATACTGTAAAACTTCCTTTAGTTGCCTAAAGATCGGTACATCAAATTAACAGGAGTTTTTTGTCGTACATTAAATGTAAACAATATCTTTTCCGTCTGGATGACGTCAATGTTTTTTTTCAGATTTCCCGCATTTTCATATGTTGATCCTTTTTTAATTTATCAAAATTTTATTCGAAATAAAGTCATTCTTAAAAAGAAAGAATTTTTCTTTTTATAAGTCTGAATATGTCAAATCTTATTTATCTTATTGGACACATTGTTTAGGGTTTTTGTAACAACGTATTTATAAACATTTCTATAGTTTCTTAAAATCTGGAAAGAAGGGGCGATTCCGGAAATTCAATTTCCAAATCCCTTAGCAGGAAATGATCCCCCCTCACTANGACTGAACAAATTATTAGGAATTGAAGAAGGAGGGACTTCCGATCACTTTCATCTGAGAGAAAATGAATAGATCCAACTGCAAATAAAAGTTGCAACAGTTTTCAAAACTGGGTCAACTCTGACCTAAGCGTCGCAACACTTTGGTCTTTAAATTTTAACTCACTACACGTGGATTTAACAGTTCTGTCAATAGTCCAGAAAGCTGTGACTTTCGATCACAATTTTGCTATTAAGCATAATTTTTTAGCCTTTTTCATTAAACACTTTTTTGCTGGCAAATGCATTTTGAATGAAAAGTCTAAAACAAACAAATCCGTAAGTTTAAAGATTGTTTGATTATAGACCAAAGCGCGTAAGAATTCAAATAGAAGAAACCGAATGCCTCTATCTCTGGTTAGTCGAGGGTGACTAAAATACTTTAACTTTGTTATTCCCCTAACCATGTACATTTTAACTATAAAGAACATGCTTTCAGCTTTAACGTTTAAAAGGACTGTAAGCGATTTACAACGATAACCTAAAAAGCTTTTGTGTAATCAAGTATGATTGCATGTTTTTGCTTTTTTAAGCTGTTTATTCTCATTTGTAGTTTCACCGCAAAAGTGACATTAGATATCTGGCTGTTATTAAGAAATAATTGAGAAATTCAAAGAAATAAACACTTTCCGAGTCAGAAAAACAAATTTTTGATCAGATTAAGTTTTCAAGGATACTGTTTTTATTAGTACATTGCTATCCTGGGATGGAGTGTAAATTAAAATTATGCTTCCAGTCGAAGAAGAAGTTGGCAAAATTTTCATCGATTTTTGCTGGATAGATTGCAACCCCTAGTTCACTGTAATCTAGACACGTAGTGTACATATTCTCTAGTACAGGATCTGAATGTTCTGTCACAAATCTATCAAAGAAGCTGATGAAACTTTTTTCTCCTTTTATTACCTCGTTTCTTTGTTACAATGTAACAAAGAAAACAAGATGACTGCTACAATATATAGAAGCAAAAAATGTCACCTTTAAACCAACAATAAGTTGTGAGAATTAGTTTTTATGGTTCGTGTTTTCATTTCCGAGCATATTTATTTTGAAATAATTACCGTATTTCAGCTAGGGTTTCCGATCGCAATAGCATTGCACGCAACGATGTGCAACGATGCGCAATGGTTGCTTCCTTTGCGTTAGGGTTCCACGCAATATTAACATTTTTGCGCATTGATTCGCAATAAATATTGCCATTCATGCCTCAATAAACTTCTAGTCATATTTTTAAAAAAAATATCTTACATCCAATGCTTATTTCCTGTTTTTTTCTTTTTGCGTAGAACATAATATGTTTTATTATATATTGTACTATATTTCTGCAAAGGAACTGAGTTTTTGGCACAAACTATGATTTTCTCATTCCTATATCTTTGCAACCCGATATCGTAGATTCTTGCTAATTCAAACTATAAATTCTGTTAGATCATATACAAAGCCTATAGTTAGAAATATAATAAATGGAATTATTTGAGTGTTTTATTATTATTTATTGCACCTCAAAATCATGTCTTTGTACAATATTGCTTTTTTTGCACAAAACCGCGCAATCTTCATTGCGAATATTGTTATTGCAACAAATCAATGATAAGCAAAACAAAAAGTTGTTTTTGCGCAATATAGCGCTCGGGTTTATTGTGCTGCATTGCGCAATTTTCATTGCGAATTGTTTTACAGAACATGCGCAACATACGAAAAAAAAATCATTGCGCGAAATTTAGTGCAACGAATCGTAAAGAAAAATGCCATTGCGTGGGATAATAACATTTGAGTTTGTGACAAACACTCAATTTCTTACTTATTTGATTATCTGACAGTCTGACCATAAATATGTTTTTAAAAATTCTTACTTTTATTTATCTTTTATCTTTAAAGATTCAACTTTTTAAGTTTCTCCTTTGACAATCTAATTTCAAACTTTTTAAAGAAAGTTTTTTTAATTTATCATTTCTGATTCTAACTTAACTTAACATTTGTAAAAAGATTACCTGTTTTTTGTTTGTTTGGCGAAAAAGTTAGAAAAAGAAACACAATTATTTTCAGAGTTTTAGAATAGTTGAACATTTTTTTATTTAATAAAGTTTAAGGTCTTTCAAATCATTTTTCCCTCTTTAGAAAAATATTGCTCATTCTGTCATGGCTTTTGATGGAAAGAGCACTTGTAACTAAGTTTGATTGGGTACAAACAGAACATGAAATAATCAATATGTTATGTAATGAGTGATGATCAATGTCGCCTATTTGTGCATAATTTTGCATATTTTTCTTTTTTCTCTTGTAAAACTATGCTTTAAAAATGTATTTAAACAAGTTTAAACTACACCATTTGTATATGTATTTATATCTTTGTGTGTGAATAAATCTTTATAGTATAATACTTAGATTTGGTTACTGCTTTAAACCACGTGAAACATCCTTTGTAACACCTCCATATTTATCCTTAAAATTAAATACTTTTTGTTTTAGAATTTTTTTGATATGTGTGGTTACTCTGCAAAGGTAAAATGCACAATGCATGTGTTTTTTACTTATAAGAAAGACTGAACAAATTATTAGGATTATACACTTTTCGAGTTAGAAAACCGAAGCTCTATTCCACATTTTTGGTCAGATTAAGGTTTCAAGAATCAAGGTTACCGTTGTAAATTGGGTATTGCCATGAAAATGAAATACTTTCCTTAAATTCGATATTATCTATAATTTTTATCGAAAAATAGAAATCTCCAACTTTTCTCTCTGAAGACAAATGCTACACATTGCACAATATATTTGATCATTTATATCAATGCTTTTACAACATAATTTTATTGATGATTAAAATCCTTGATTTTTGGAAAAATTCCAATTCTAAAATATTTGAAAGTATTGTATTTATGGACTGACATGTCACGGTAAACTAGAGGTCCAAGTATTTGCGTATTCCGTAAACTTTTACGCGGAATTAGGAATTTTTACGCGAAATTCGCAACAAAATCCGCGCAACTGCCACAAATTTGCGTCAATAATCCCCTCGAAATTTGGGTTAATCCCTAAAAATCACGCGTACAGTCCCTTTAAGGTACTCCGGGGGTTATCCCAGGTTTATCTCTATATTTGTATTCAAAGCCAGAGAAGGATATCTGAAGCTTGAAACATATTCTAGAACATTGGTTAGAAATATTACACTTTTCTGATATATTGTTCAATCAGGTACAATTTCCAGACGAAG